>NW_027099891.1:0-127217 GCF_031753505.1 Anomalospiza imberbis
TCTCAAGGGCATTTCACTTGCTCATATCTCCTTTCCAGAGTCTTAGGGAGCCTTTCTTTTCGGATCCGCAAGATTTCGTTTCCCTTCCCGAAAGGAAACAAAGTTTCCTTTCGGGAAGGGAAACGAAATCTTGCGATTTCAATGGGGACCAAAGGGGCAAGCTTTGGTGCATAGCCCTGCTCTTGCTGCCATGCCATCACTTTTGCTGCCTTTGGCTTGGGCCGAGGTTTGTCCAATTTTTGTTTCCCTCTGCATGCCATGTCACATCCCTCTTCCCCTCTGTGTCCTCTCTTCCTCCGTGATTTTTTCCCTGATTTTGCAGCATTTCTCAGCTTAATTTTGGCATGTTTTGCTCCTTTCCACTGCAATTCTTTTGCTCCCAGACCGATTTCTGGTGCTCACTGCGTTTCCCAATTTCCCATTTTTGGCTTTTTTTCTCAAGGGCATTTCACTTGCTCATATCTCCTTTCCAGAGTCTTAGGGAGCCTTTCTTTTCGGATCCGCAAGATTTCGTTTCCCTTCCCGAAAGGAAACTAAGTTTCCTTTCGGGAAGGGAAACGAAATCTTGCGATTTCAATGGGGACCAAAGGGGCAAGCTTTGGTGCATAGCCCTGCTCTTGCTGCCATGCCATCACTTTTGCTGCCTTTGGCTTGGGCCGAGGTTTTTCCAATTTTTGTTTCCCTCTGCATGCCATGTCACATCCCTCTTCCCCTCTGTGTCCTCTCTTCCTCCGTGATTTTTTCCCTGATTTTGCAGCATTTCTCAGCTTAATTTTGGCATGTTTTGCTCCTTTCCACTGCACTTCTTTTGCTCCCAGACCGATTTCTGGTGCTCACTGCGTTTCCCAATTTCCCATTTTTGGCTTTTTTTCTCAAGGGCATTTCACTTGCTCATATCTCCTTTCCAGAGTCTTAGGGAGCCTTTCTTTTCGGATCCGCAAGATTTCGTTTCCCTTCCCGAAAGGAAACTAAGTTTCCTTTCGGGAAGGGAAACGAAATCTTGCGATTTCAATGGGGACCAAAGGGGCAAGCTTTGGTGCATAGCCCTGCTCTTGCTGCCATGCCATCACTTTTGCTGCCTTTGGCTTGGGCCGAGGTTTTTCCAATTTTTGTTTCCCTCTGCATGCCATGTCACATCCCTCTTCCCCTCTGTGTCCTCTCTTCCTCCGTGATTTTTTCCCTGATTTTGCAGCATTTCTCAGCTTAATTTTGGCATGTTTTGCTCCTTTCCACTGCACTTCTTTTGCTCCCAGACCGATTTCTGGTGCTCACTGCGTTTCCCAATTTCCCATTTTTGGCTTTTTTTCTCAAGGGCATTTCACTTGCTCATATCTCCTTTCCAGAGTCTTAGGGAGCCTTTCTTTTCGGATCCGCAAGATTTCGTTTCCCTTCCCGAAAGGAACTAAGTTTCCTTTCGGGAAGGGAAACGAAATCTTGCGATTTCAATGGGGACCAAAGGGGCAAGCTTTGGTGCATAGCCCTGCTCTTGCTGCCATGCCATCACTTTTGCTGCCTTTGGCTTGGGCCGAGGTTTGTCCAATTTTTGTTTCCCTCTGCATGCCATGTCACATCCCTCTTCCCCTCTGTGTCCTCTCTTCCTCCGTGATTTTTTCCCTGATTTTGCAGCATTTCTCAGCTTAATTTTGGCATGTTTTGCTCCTTTCCACTGCAATTCTTTTGCTCCCAGACCGATTTCTGGTGCTCACTGCGTTTCCCAATTTCCCATTTTTGGCTTTTTTTCTCAAGGGCATTTCACTTGCTCATATCTCCTTTCCAGAGTCTTAGGGAGCCTTTCTTTTCGGATCCGCAAGATTTCGTTTCCCTTCCCGAAAGGAAACTAAGTTTCCTTTCGGGAAGGGAAACGAAATCTTGCGATTTCAATGGGGACCAAAGGGGCAAGCTTTGGTGCATAGCCCTGCTCTTGCTGCCATGCCATCACTTTTGCTGCCTTTGGCTTGGGCCGAGGTTTTTCCAATTTTTGTTTCCCTCTGCATGCCATGTCACATCCCTCTTCCCCTCTGTGTCCTCTCTTCCTCCGTGATTTTTTCCCTGATTTTGCAGCATTTCTCAGCTTAATTTTGGCATGTTTTGCTCCTTTCCACTGCAATTCTTTTGCTCCCAGACCGATTTCTGGTGCTCACTGCGTTTCCCAATTTCCCATTTTTGGCTTTTTTTCTCAAGGGCATTTCACTTGCTCATATCTCCTTTCCAGAGTCTTAGGGAGCCTTTCTTTTCGGATCCGCAAGATTTCATTTCCCTTCCCGAAAGGAAACTAAGTTTCCTTTCGGGAAGGGAAACGAAATCTTGCGATTTCAATGGGGACCAAAGGGGCAAGCTTTGGTGCATAGCCCTGCTCTTGCTGCCATGCCATCACTTTTGCTGCCTTTGGCTTGGGCCGAGGTTTTTCCAATTTTTGTTTCCCTCTGCATGCCATGTCACATCCCTCTTCCCCTCTGTGTCCTCTCTTCCTCCGTGATTTTTTCCCTGATTTTGCAGCATTTCTCAGCTTAATTTTGGCATGTTTTGCTCCTTTCCACTGCAATTCTTTTGCTCCCAGACCGATTTCTGGTGCTCACTGCGTTTCCCAATTTCCCATTTTTGGCTTTTTTCCTCAAGGGCATTTCACTTGCTCATATCTCCTTTCCAGAGTCTTAGGGAGCCTTTCTTTTCGGATCCGCAAGATTTCGTTTCCCTTCCCGAAAGGAAACTAAGTTTCCTTTCGGGAAGGGAAACGAAATCTTGCGATTTCAATGGGGACCAAAGGGGCAAGCTTTGGTGCATAGCCCTGCTCTTGCTGCCATGCCATCACTTTTGCTGCCTTTGGCTTGGGCCGAGGTTTGTCAAATTTTTGTTTCCCTCTGCATGCCATGTCACATCCCTCTTCCCCTCTGTGTCCTCTCTTCCTCCGTGATTTTTTCCCTGATTTTGCAGCATTTCTCAGCTTAATTTTGGCATGTTTTGCTCCTTTCCACTGCACTTCTTTTGCTCCCAGACCGATTTCTGGTGCTCACTGCGTTTCCCAATTTCCCATTTTTGGCTTTTTTTCTCAAGGGCATTTCACTTGCTCATATCTCCTTTCCAGAGTCTTAGGGAGCCTTTCTTTTCGGATCCGCAAGATTTCGTTTCCCTTCCCGAAAGGAAACTAAGTTTCCTTTCGGGAAGGGAAACGAAATCTTGCGATTTCAATGGGGACCAAAGGGGCAAGCTTTGGTGCATAGCCCTGCTCTTGCTGCCATGCCATCACTTTTGCTGCCTTTGGCTTGGGCCGAGGTTTGTCCAATTTTTGTTTCCCTCTGCATGCCATGTCACATCCCTCTTCCCCTCTGTGTCCTCTCTTCCTCCGTGATTTTTTCCCTGATTTTGCAGCATTTCTCAGCTTAATTTTGGCATGTTTTGCTCCTTTCCACTGCAATTCTTTTGCTCCCAGACCGATTTCTGGTGCTCACTGCGTTTCCCAATTTCCCATTTTTGGCTTTTTTTCTCAAGGGCATTTCACTTGCTCATATCTCCTTTCCAGAGTCTTAGGGAGCCTTTCTTTTCGGATCCGCAAGATTTCGTTTCCTTCCCGAAAGGAAACAAAGTTTCCTTTCGGGAAGGGAAACGAAATCTTGCGATTTCAATGGGGACCAAAGGGGCAAGCTTTGGTGCATAGCCCTGCTCTTGCTGCCATGCCATCACTTTTGCTGCCTTTGGCTTGGGCCGAGGTTTTTCCAATTTTTGTTTCCCTCTGCATGCCATGTCACATCCCTCTTCCCCTCTGTGTCCTCTCTTCCTCCGTGATTTTTTCCCTGATTTTGCAGCATTTCTCAGCTAAATTTTGGCATGTTTTGCTCCTTTCCACTGCAATCCTTTTGCTCCCAGACCAATTTCTGGTGCTCACTGCGTTTCCCAATTTCCCATTTTTGGCTTTTTTTCTCAAGGGCATTTCACTTGCTCATATCTCCTTTCCAGAGTCTTAGGGAGCCTTTCTTTTCGGATCCGCAAGATTTCGTTTCCCTTCCCGAAAGGAAACAAAGTTTCCTTTCGGGAAGGGAAACGAAATCTTGCGATTTCAATGGGGACCAAAGGGGCAAGCTTTGGTGCATAGCCCTGCTCTTGCTGCCATGCCATCACTTTTGCTGCCTTTGGCTTGGGCCGAGGTTTGTCAAATTTTTGTTTCCCTCTGCATGCCATGTCACATCCCTCTTCCCCTCTGTGTCCTCTCTTCCTCCGTGATTTTTTCCCTGATTTTGCAGCATTTCTCAGCTTAATTTTGGCATGTTTTGCTCCTTTCCACTGCACTTCTTTTGCTCCCAGACCGATTTCTGGTGCTCACTGCGTTTCCCAATTTCCCATTTTTGGCTTTTTTTCTCAAGGGCATTTCACTTGCTCATATCTCCTTTCCAGAGTCTTAGGGAGCCTTTCTTTTCGGATCCGCAAGATTTCGTTTCCTTCCCGAAAGGAAACAAAGTTTCCTTTCGGGAAGGGAAACGAAATCTTGCGATTTCAATGGGGACCAAAGGGGCAAGCTTTGGTGCATAGCCCTGCTCTTGCTGCCATGCCATCACTTTTGCTGCCTTTGGCTTGGGCCGAGGTTTTTCCAATTTTTGTTTCCCTCTGCATGCCATGTCACATCCCTCTTCCCCTCTGTGTCCTCTCTTCCTCCGTGATTTTTTCCCTGATTTTGCAGCATTTCTCAGCTAAATTTTGGCATGTTTTGCTCCTTTCCACTGCAATCCTTTTGCTCCCAGACCAATTTCTGGTGCTCACTGCGTTTCCCAATTTCCCATTTTTGGCTTTTTTTCTCAAGGGCATTTCACTTGCTCATATCTCCTTTCCAGAGTCTTAGGGAGCCTTTCTTTTCGGATCCGCAAGATTTCGTTTCCCTTCCCGAAAGGAAACAAAGTTTCCTTTCGGGAAGGGAAACGAAATCTTGCGATTTCAATGGGGACCAAAGGGGCAAGCTTTGGTGCATAGCCCTGCTCTTGCTGCCATGCCATCACTTTTGCTGCCTTTGGCTTGGGCCGAGGTTTGTCAAATTTTTGTTTCCCTCTGCATGCCATGTCACATCCCTCTTCCCCTCTGTGTCCTCTCTTCCTCCGTGATTTTTTCCCTGATTTTGCAGCATTTCTCAGCTTAATTTTGGCATGTTTTGCTCCTTTCCACTGCACTTCTTTTGCTCCCAGACCGATTTCTGGTGCTCACTGCGTTTCCCAATTTCCCATTTTTGGCTTTTTTTCTCAAGGGCATTTCACTTGCTCATATCTCCTTTCCAGAGTCTTAGGGAGCCTTTCTTTTCGGATCCGCAAGATTTCGTTTCCCTTCCCGAAAGGAAACTAAGTTTCCTTTCGGGAAGGGAAACGAAATCTTGCGATTTCAATGGGGACCAAAGGGGCAAGCTTTGGTGCATAGCCCTGCTCTTGCTGCCATGCCATCACTTTTGCTGCCTTTGGCTTGGGCCGAGGTTTGTCCAATTTTTGTTTCCCTCTGCATGCCATGTCACATCCCTCTTCCCCTCTGTGTCCTCTCTTCCTCCGTGATTTTTTCCCTGATTTTGCAGCATTTCTCAGCTTAATTTTGGCATGTTTTGCTCCTTTCCACTGCAATTCTTTTGCTCCCAGACCGATTTCTGGTGCTCACTGCGTTTCCCAATTTCCCATTTTTGGCTTTTTTTCTCAAGGGCATTTCACTTGCTCATATCTCCTTTCCAGAGTCTTAGGGAGCCTTTCTTTTCGGATCCGCAAGATTTCGTTTCCCTTCCCGAAAGGAAACAAAGTTTCCTTTCGGGAAGGGAAACGAAATCTTGCGATTTCAATGGGGACCAAAGGGGCAAGCTTTGGTGCATAGCCCTGCTCTTGCTGCCATGCCATCACTTTTGCTGCCTTTGGCTTGGGCCGAGGTTTTTCCAATTTTTGTTTCCCTCTGCATGCCATGTCACATCCCTCTTCCCCTCTGTGTCCTCTCTTCCTCCGTGATTTTTTCCCTGATTTTGCAGCATTTCTCAGCTTAATTTTGGCATGTTTTGCTCCTTTCCACTGCACTTCTTTTGCTCCCAGACCGATTTCTGGTGCTCACTGCGTTTCCCAATTTCCCATTTTTGGCTTTTTTTCTCAAGGGCATTTCACTTGCTCATATCTCCTTTCCAGAGTCTTAGGGAGCCTTTCTTTTCGGATCCGCAAGATTTCGTTTCCCTTCCCGAAAGGAAACTAAGTTTCCTTTCGGGAAGGGAAACGAAATCTTGCGATTTCAATGGGGACCAAAGGGGCAAGCTTTGGTGCATAGCCCTGCTCTTGCTGCCATGCCATCACTTTTGCTGCCTTTGGCTTGGGCCGAGGTTTTTCCAATTTTTGTTTCCCTCTGCATGCCATGTCACATCCCTCTTCCCCTCTGTGTCCTCTCTTCCTCCGTGATTTTTTCCCTGATTTTGCAGCATTTCTCAGCTTAATTTTGGCATGTTTTGCTCCTTTCCACTGCAATTCTTTTGCTCCCAGACCGATTTCTGGTGCTCACTGCGTTTCCCAATTTCCCATTTTTGGCTTTTTTTCTCAAGGGCATTTCACTTGCTCATATCTCCTTTCCAGAGTCTTAGGGAGCCTTTCTTTTCGGATCCGCAAGATTTCGTTTCCTTCCCGAAAGGAAACAAAGTTTCCTTTCGGGAAGGGAAACGAAATCTTGCGATTTCAATGGGGACCAAAGGGGCAAGCTTTGGTGCATAGCCCTGCTCTTGCTGCCATGCCATCACTTTTGCTGCCTTTGGCTTGGGCCGAGGTTTTTCCAATTTTTGTTTCCCTCTGCATGCCATGTCACATCCCTCTTCCCCTCTGTGTCCTCTCTTCCTCGTGATTTTTTCCCTGATTTTGCAGCATTTCTCAGCTTAATTTTGGCATGTTTTGCTCCTTTGCACTGCAATTCTTTTGCTCCCAGACCGATTTCTGGTGCTCACTGCGTTTCCCAATTTCCCATTTTTGGCTTTTTTCTCAAGGGCATTTCACTTGCTCATATCTCCTTTCCAGAGTCTTAGGGAGCCTTTCTTTTCGGATCCGCAAGATTTCGTTTCCCTTCCCGAAAGGAAACTAAGTTTCCTTTCGGGAAGGGAAACGAAATCTTGCGATTTCAATGGGGACCAAAGGGGCAGGCTTTGGTGCATAGCCCTGCTCTTGCTGCCATGCCATCACTTTTGCTGCCTTTGGCTTGGGCCGAGGTTTTTCCAATTTTTGTTTCCCTCTGCATGCCATGTCACATCCCTCTTCCCCTCTGTGTCCTCTCTTCCTCCGTGATTTTTTCCCTGATTTTGCAGCATTTCTCAGCTTAATTTTGGCATGTTTTGCTCCTTTCCACTGCACTTCTTTTGCTCCCAGACCGATTTCTGGTGCTCACTGCGTTTCCCAATTTCCCATTTTTGGCTTTTTTTCTCAAGGGCATTTCACTTGCTCATATCTCCTTTCCAGAGTCTTAGGGAGCCTTTCTTTTCGGATCCGCAAGATTTCGTTTCCCTTCCCGAAAGGAAACAAAGTTTCCTTTCGGGAAGGGAAACGAAATCTTGCGATTTCAATGGGGACCAAAGGGGCAAGCTTTGGTGCATAGCCCTGCTCTTGCTGCCATGCCATCACTTTTGCTGCCTTTGGCTTGGGCCGAGGTTTTTCCAATTTTTGTTTCCCTCTGCATGCCATGTCACATCCCTCTTCCCCTCTGTGTCCTCTCTTCCTCCGTGATTTTTTCCCTGATTTTGCAGCATTTCTCAGCTTAATTTTGGCATGTTTTGCTCCTTTCCACTGCAATTCTTTTGCTCCCAGACCGATTTCTGGTGCTCACTGCGTTTCCCAATTTCCCATTTTTGGCTTTTTTTCTCAAGGGCATTTCACTTGCTCATATCTCCTTTCCAGAGTCTTAGGGAGCCTTTCTTTTCGGATCCGCAAGATTTCGTTTCCCTTCCCGAAAGGAAACTAAGTTTCCTTTCGGGAAGGGAAACGAAATCTTGCGATTTCAATGGGGACCAAAGGGGCAGGCTTTGGTGCATAGCCCTGCTCTTGCTGCCATGCCATCACTTTTGCTGCCTTTGGCTTGGCCGAGGTTTTTCCAATTTTTGTTTCCCTCTGCATGCCATGTCACATCCCTCTTCCCCTCTGTGTCCTCTCTTCCTCCGTGATTTTTTCCCTGATTTTGCAGCATTTCTCAGCTTAATTTTGGCATGTTTTGCTCCTTTCCACTGCACTTCTTTTGCTCCCAGACCGATTTCTGGTGCTCACTGCGTTTCCCAATTTCCCATTTTTGGCTTTTTTTCTCAAGGGCATTTCACTTGCTCATATCTCCTTTCCAGAGTCTTAGGGAGCCTTTCTTTTCGGATCCGCAAGATTTCGTTTCCCTTCCCGAAAGGAAACAAAGTTTCCTTTCGGGAAGGGAAACGAAATCTTGCGATTTCAATGGGGACCAAAGGGGCAAGCTTTGGTGCATAGCCCTGCTCTTGCTGCCATGCCATCACTTTTGCTGCCTTTGGCTTGGGCCGAGGTTTTTCCAATTTTTGTTTCCCTCTGCATGCCATGTCACATCCCTCTTCCCCTCTGTGTCCTCTCTTCCTCCGTGATTTTTTCCCTGATTTTGCAGCATTTCTCAGCTTAATTTTGGCATGTTTTGCTCCTTTCCACTGCAATTCTTTTGCTCCCAGACCGATTTCTGGTGCTCACTGCGTTTCCCAATTTCCCATTTTTGGCTTTTTTCCTCAAGGGCATTTCACTTGCTCATATCTCCTTTCCAGAGTCTTAGGGAGCCTTTCTTTTCGGATCCGCAAGATTTCGTTTCCCTTCCCGAAAGGAAACTAAGTTTCCTTTCGGGAAGGGAAACGAAATCTTGCGATTTCAATGGGGACCAAAGGGGCAAGCTTTGGTGCATAGCCCTGCTCTTGCTGCCATGCCATCACTTTTGCTGCCTTTGGCTTGGGCCGAGGTTTGTCAAATTTTTGTTTCCCTCTGCATGCCATGTCACATCCCTCTTCCCCTCTGTGTCCTCTCTTCCTCCGTGATTTTTTCCCTGATTTTGCAGCATTTCTCAGCTTAATTTTGGCATGTTTTGCTCCTTTCCACTGCACTTCTTTTGCTCCCAGACCGATTTCTGGTGCTCACTGCGTTTCCCAATTTCCCATTTTTGGCTTTTTTTCTCAAGGGCATTTCACTTGCTCATATCTCCTTTCCAGAGTCTTAGGGAGCCTTTCTTTTCGGATCCGCAAGATTTCGTTTCCCTTCCCGAAAGGAAACTTAGTTTCCTTTCGGGAAGGGAAACGAAATCTTGCGATTTCAATGGGGACCAAAGGGGCAAGCTTTGGTGCATAGCCCTGCTCTTGCTGCCATGCCATCACTTTTGCTGCCTTTGGCTTGGGCCGAGGTTTGTCCAATTTTTGTTTCCCTCTGCATGCCATGTCACATCCCTCTTCCCCTCTGTGTCCTCTCTTCCTCCGTGATTTTTTCCCTGATTTTGCAGCATTTCTCAGCTTAATTTTGGCATGTTTTGCTCCTTTCCACTGCACTTCTTTTGCTCCCAGACCGATTTCTGGTGCTCACTGCGTTTCCCAACTTCCCATTTTTGGCTTTTTTTCTCAAGGGCATTTCACTTGCTCATATCTCCTTTCCAGAGTCTTAGGGAGCCTTTCTTTTCGGATCCGCAAGATTTCGTTTCCCTTCCCGAAAGGAAACTAAGTTTCCTTTCGGGAAGGGAAACGAAATCTTGCGATTTCAATGGGGACCAAAGGGGCAAGCTTTGGTGCATAGCCCTGCTCTTGCTGCCATGCCATCACTTTTGCTGCCTTTGGCTTGGGCCGAGGTTTGTCCAATTTTTGTTTCCCTCTGCATGCCATGTCACATCCCTCTTCCCCTCTGTGTCCTCTCTTCCTCCGTGATTTTTTCCCTGATTTTGCAGCATTTCTCAGCTTAATTTTGGCATGTTTTGCTCCTTTCCACTGCAATTCTTTTGCTCCCAGACCGATTTCTGGTGCTCACTGCGTTTCCCAATTTCCCATTTTTGGCTTTTTTTCTCAAGGGCATTTCACTTGCTCATATCTCCTTTCCAGAGTCTTAGGGAGCCTTTCTTTTCGGATCCGCAAGATTTCGTTTCCCTTCCCGAAAGGAAACTAAGTTTCCTTTCGGGAAGGGAAACGAAATCTTGCGATTTCAATGGGGACCAAAGGGGCAAGCTTTGGTGCATAGCCCTGCTCTTGCTGCCATGCCATCACTTTTGCTGCCTTTGGCTTGGGCCGAGGTTTGTCCAATTTTTGTTTCCCTCTGCATGCCATGTCACATCCCTCTTCCCCTCTGTGTCCTCTCTTCCTCCGTGATTTTTTCCCTGATTTTGCAGCATTTCTCAGCTTAATTTTGGCATGTTTTGCTCCTTTCCACTGCACTTCTTTTGCTCCCAGACCGATTTCTGGTGCTCACTGCGTTTCCCAACTTCCCATTTTTGGCTTTTTTTCTCAAGGGCATTTCACTTGCTCATATCTCCTTTCCAGAGTCTTAGGGAGCCTTTCTTTTCGGATCCGCAAGATTTCGTTTCCCTTCCCGAAAGGAAACAAAGTTTCCTTTCGGGAAGGGAAACGAAATCTTGCGATTTCAATGGGGACCAAAGGGGCAAGCTTTGGTGCATAGCCCTGCTCTTGCTGCCATGCCATCACTTTTGCTGCCTTTGGCTTGGGCCGAGGTTTTTCCAATTTTTGTTTCCCTCTGCATGCCATGTCACATCCCTCTTCCCCTCTGTGTCCTCTCTTCCTCCGTGATTTTTTCCCTGATTTTGCAGCATTTCTCAGCTTAATTTTGGCATGTTTTGCTCCTTTCCACTGCACTTCTTTTGCTCCCAGACCGATTTCTGGTGCTCACTGCGTTTCCCAATTTCCCATTTTTGGCTTTTTTTCTCAAGGGCATTTCACTTGCTCATATCTCCTTTCCAGAGTCTTAGGGAGCCTTTCTTTTCGGATCCGCAAGATTTCGTTTCCCTTCCCGAAAGGAAACTAAGTTTCCTTTCGGGAAGGGAAACGAAATCTTGCGATTTCAATGGGGACCAAAGGGGCAAGCTTTGGTGCATAGCCCTGCTCTTGCTGCCATGCCATCACTTTTGCTGCCTTTGGCTTGGGCCGAGGTTTGTCCAATTTTTGTTTCCCTCTGCATGCCATGTCACATCCCTCTTCCCCTCTGTGTCCTCTCTTCCTCCGTGATTTTTTCCCTGATTTTGCAGCATTTCTCAGCTTAATTTTGGCATGTTTTGCTCCTTTCCACTGCACTTCTTTTGCTCCCAGACCGATTTCTGGTGCTCACTGCGTTTCCCAACTTCCCATTTTTGGCTTTTTTTCTCAAGGGCATTTCACTTGCTCATATCTCCTTTCCAGAGTCTTAGGGAGCCTTTCTTTTCGGATCCGCAAGATTTCGTTTCCCTTCCCGAAAGGAAACAAAGTTTCCTTTCGGGAAGGGAAACGAAATCTTGCGATTTCAATGGGGACCAAAGGGGCAAGCTTTGGTGCATAGCCCTGCTCTTGCTGCCATGCCATCACTTTTGCTGCCTTTGGCTTGGGCCGAGGTTTGTCCAATTTTTGTTTCCCTCTGCATGCCATGTCACATCCCTCTTCCCCTCTGTGTCCTCTCTTCCTCCGTGATTTTTTCCCTGATTTTGCAGCATTTCTCAGCTTAATTTTGGCATGTTTTGCTCCTTTCCACTGCAATTCTTTTGCTCCCAGACCGATTTCTGGTGCTCACTGCGTTTCCCAATTTCCCATTTTTGGCTTTTTTTCTCAAGGGCATTTCACTTGCTCATATCTCCTTTCCAGAGTCTTAGGGAGCCTTTCTTTTCGGATCCGCAAGATTTCGTTTCCCTTCCCGAAAGGAAACAAAGTTTCCTTTCGGGAAGGGAAACGAAATCTTGCGATTTCAATGGGGACCAAAGGGGCAAGCTTTGGTGCATAGCCCTGCTCTTGCTGCCATGCCATCACTTTTGCTGCCTTTGGCTTGGGCCGAGGTTTGTCCAATTTTTGTTTCCCTCTGCATGCCATGTCACATCCCTCTTCCCCTCTGTGTCCTCTCTTCCTCCGTGATTTTTTCCCTGATTTTGCAGCATTTCTCAGCTTAATTTTGGCATGTTTTGCTCCTTTCCACTGCACTTCTTTTGCTCCCAGACCGATTTCTGGTGCTCACTGCGTTTCCCAATTTCCCATTTTTGGCTTTTTTTCTCAAGGGCATTTCACTTGCTCATATCTCCTTTCCAGAGTCTTAGGGAGCCTTTCTTTTCGGATCCGCAAGATTTCGTTTCCCTTCCCGAAAGGAAACTAAGTTTCCTTTCGGGAAGGGAAACGAAATCTTGCGATTTCAATGGGGACCAAAGGGGCAAGCTTTGGTGCATAGCCCTGCTCTTGCTGCCATGCCATCACTTTTGCTGCCTTTGGCTTGGGCCGAGGTTTTTCCAATTTTTGTTTCCCTCTGCATGCCATGTCACATCCCTCTTCCCCTCTGTGTCCTCTCTTCCTCCGTGATTTTTTCCCTGATTTTGCAGCATTTCTCAGCTTAATTTTGGCATGTTTTGCTCCTTTCCACTGCACTTCTTTTGCTCCCAGACCGATTTCTGGTGCTCACTGCGTTTCCCAATTTCCCATTTTTGGCTTTTTTTCTCAAGGGCATTTCACTTGCTCATATCTCCTTTCCAGAGTCTTAGGGAGCCTTTCTTTTCGGATCCGCAAGATTTCGTTTCCCTTCCCGAAAGGAAACTAAGTTTCCTTTCGGGAAGGGAAACGAAATCTTGCGATTTCAATGGGGACCAAAGGGGCAAGCTTTGGTGCATAGCCCTGCTCTTGCTGCCATGCCATCACTTTTGCTGCCTTTGGCTTGGGCCGAGGTTTTTCCAATTTTTGTTTCCCTCTGCATGCCATGTCACATCCCTCTTCCCCTCTGTGTCCTCTCTTCCTCCGTGATTTTTTCCCTGATTTTGCAGCATTTCTCAGCTTAATTTTGGCATGTTTTGCTCCTTTCCACTGCACTTCTTTTGCTCCCAGACCGATTTCTGGTGCTCACTGCGTTTCCCAATTTCCCATTTTTGGCTTTTTTTCTCAAGGGCATTTCACTTGCTCATATCTCCTTTCCAGAGTCTTAGGGAGCCTTTCTTTTCGGATCCGCAAGATTTCGTTTCCCTTCCCGAAAGGAAACTAAGTTTCCTTTCGGGAAGGGAAACGAAATCTTGCGATTTCAATGGGGACCAAAGGGGCAAGCTTTGGTGCATAGCCCTGCTCTTGCTGCCATGCCATCACTTTTGCTGCCTTTGGCTTGGGCCGAGGTTTGTCCAATTTTTGTTTCCCTCTGCATGCCATGTCACATCCCTCTTCCCCTCTGTGTCCTCTCTTCCTCCGTGATTTTTTCCCTGATTTTGCAGCATTTCTCAGCTTAATTTTGGCATGTTTTGCTCCTTTCCACTGCAATTCTTTTGCTCCCAGACCGATTTCTGGTGCTCACTGCGTTTCCCAATTTCCCATTTTTGGCTTTTTTTCTCAAGGGCATTTCACTTGCTCATATCTCCTTTCCAGAGTCTTAGGGAGCCTTTCTTTTCGGATCCGCAAGATTTCGTTTCCCTTCCCGAAAGGAAACTAAGTTTCCTTTCGGGAAGGGAAACGAAATCTTGCGATTTCAATGGGGACCAAAGGGGCAAGCTTTGGTGCATAGCCCTGCTCTTGCTGCCATGCCATCACTTTTGCTGCCTTTGGCTTGGGCCGAGGTTTTTCCAATTTTTGTTTCCCTCTGCATGCCATGTCACATCCCTCTTCCCCTCTGTGTCCTCTCTTCCTCCGTGATTTTTTCCCTGATTTTGCAGCATTTCTCAGCTTAATTTTGGCATGTTTTGCTCCTTTCCACTGCAATTCTTTTGCTCCCAGACCGATTTCTGGTGCTCACTGCGTTTCCCAATTTCCCATTTTTGGCTTTTTTTCTCAAGGGCATTTCACTTGCTCATATCTCCTTTCCAGAGTCTTAGGGAGCCTTTCTTTTCGGATCCGCAAGATTTCATTTCCCTTCCCGAAAGGAAACTAAGTTTCCTTTCGGGAAGGGAAACGAAATCTTGCGATTTCAATGGGGACCAAAGGGGCAAGCTTTGGTGCATAGCCCTGCTCTTGCTGCCATGCCATCACTTTTGCTGCCTTTGGCTTGGGCCGAGGTTTTTCCAATTTTTGTTTCCCTCTGCATGCCATGTCACATCCCTCTTCCCCTCTGTGTCCTCTCTTCCTCCGTGATTTTTTCCCTGATTTTGCAGCATTTCTCAGCTTAATTTTGGCATGTTTTGCTCCTTTCCACTGCAATTCTTTTGCTCCCAGACCGATTTCTGGTGCTCACTGCGTTTCCCAATTTCCCATTTTTGGCTTTTTTCCTCAAGGGCATTTCACTTGCTCATATCTCCTTTCCAGAGTCTTAGGGAGCCTTTCTTTTCGGATCCGCAAGATTTCGTTTCCCTTCCCGAAAGGAAACTAAGTTTCCTTTCGGGAAGGGAAACGAAATCTTGCGATTTCAATGGGGACCAAAGGGGCAAGCTTTGGTGCATAGCCCTGCTCTTGCTGCCATGCCATCACTTTTGCTGCCTTTGGCTTGGGCCGAGGTTTGTCAAATTTTTGTTTCCCTCTGCATGCCATGTCACATCCCTCTTCCCCTCTGTGTCCTCTCTTCCTCCGTGATTTTTTCCCTGATTTTGCAGCATTTCTCAGCTTAATTTTGGCATGTTTTGCTCCTTTCCACTGCACTTCTTTTGCTCCCAGACCGATTTCTGGTGCTCACTGCGTTTCCCAATTTCCCATTTTTGGTTTTTTTCTCAAGGGCATTTCACTTGCTCATATCTCCTTTCCAGAGTCTTAGGGAGCCTTTCTTTTCGGATCCGCAAGATTTCGTTTCCCTTCCCGAAAGGAAACTAAGTTTCCTTTCGGGAAGGGAAACGAAATCTTGCGATTTCAATGGGGACCAAAGGGGCAAGCTTTGGTGCATAGCCCTGCTCTTGCTGCCATGCCATCACTTTTGCTGCCTTTGGCTTGGGCCGAGGTTTGTCCAATTTTTGTTTCCCTCTGCATGCCATGTCACATCCCTCTTCCCCTCTGTGTCCTCTCTTCCTCCGTGATTTTTTCCCTGATTTTGCAGCATTTCTCAGCTTAATTTTGGCATGTTTTGCTCCTTTCCACTGCAATTCTTTTGCTCCCAGACCGATTTCTGGTGCTCACTGCGTTTCCCAATTTCCCATTTTTGGCTTTTTTTCTCAAGGGCATTTCACTTGCTCATATCTCCTTTCCAGAGTCTTAGGGAGCCTTTCTTTTCGGATCCGCAAGATTTCGTTTCCTTCCCGAAAGGAAACAAAGTTTCCTTTCGGGAAGGGAAACGAAATCTTGCGATTTCAATGGGGACCAAAGGGGCAAGCTTTGGTGCATAGCCCTGCTCTTGCTGCCATGCCATCACTTTTGCTGCCTTTGGCTTGGGCCGAGGTTTTTCCAATTTTTGTTTCCCTCTGCATGCCATGTCACATCCCTCTTCCCCTCTGTGTCCTCTCTTCCTCCGTGATTTTTTCCCTGATTTTGCAGCATTTCTCAGCTAAATTTTGGCATGTTTTGCTCCTTTCCACTGCAATCCTTTTGCTCCCAGACCAATTTCTGGTGCTCACTGCGTTTCCCAATTTCCCATTTTTGGCTTTTTTTCTCAAGGGCATTTCACTTGCTCATATCTCCTTTCCAGAGTCTTAGGGAGCCTTTCTTTTCGGATCCGCAAGATTTCGTTTCCCTTCCCGAAAGGAAACAAAGTTTCCTTTCGGGAAGGGAAACGAAATCTTGCGATTTCAATGGGGACCAAAGGGGCAAGCTTTGGTGCATAGCCCTGCTCTTGCTGCCATGCCATCACTTTTGCTGCCTTTGGCTTGGGCCGAGGTTTGTCAAATTTTTGTTTCCCTCTGCATGCCATGTCACATCCCTCTTCCCCTCTGTGTCCTCTCTTCCTCCGTGATTTTTTCCCTGATTTTGCAGCATTTCTCAGCTTAATTTTGGCATGTTTTGCTCCTTTCCACTGCACTTCTTTTGCTCCCAGACCGATTTCTGGTGCTCACTGCGTTTCCCAATTTCCCATTTTTGGCTTTTTTTCTCAAGGGCATTTCACTTGCTCATATCTCCTTTCCAGAGTCTTAGGGAGCCTTTCTTTTCGGATCCGCAAGATTTCGTTTCCTTCCCGAAAGGAAACAAAGTTTCCTTTCGGGAAGGGAAACGAAATCTTGCGATTTCAATGGGGACCAAAGGGGCAAGCTTTGGTGCATAGCCCTGCTCTTGCTGCCATGCCATCACTTTTGCTGCCTTTGGCTTGGGCCGAGGTTTTTCCAATTTTTGTTTCCCTCTGCATGCCATGTCACATCCCTCTTCCCCTCTGTGTCCTCTCTTCCTCCGTGATTTTTTCCCTGATTTTGCAGCATTTCTCAGCTAAATTTTGGCATGTTTTGCTCCTTTCCACTGCAATCCTTTTGCTCCCAGACCAATTTCTGGTGCTCACTGCGTTTCCCAATTTCCCATTTTTGGCTTTTTTTCTCAAGGGCATTTCACTTGCTCATATCTCCTTTCCAGAGTCTTAGGGAGCCTTTCTTTTCGGATCCGCAAGATTTCGTTTCCCTTCCCGAAAGGAAACAAAGTTTCCTTTCGGGAAGGGAAACGAAATCTTGCGATTTCAATGGGGACCAAAGGGGCAAGCTTTGGTGCATAGCCCTGCTCTTGCTGCCATGCCATCACTTTTGCTGCCTTTGGCTTGGGCCGAGGTTTGTCAAATTTTTGTTTCCCTCTGCATGCCATGTCACATCCCTCTTCCCCTCTGTGTCCTCTCTTCCTCCGTGATTTTTTCCCTGATTTTGCAGCATTTCTCAGCTTAATTTTGGCATGTTTTGCTCCTTTCCACTGCACTTCTTTTGCTCCCAGACCGATTTCTGGTGCTCACTGCGTTTCCCAATTTCCCATTTTTGGCTTTTTTTCTCAAGGGCATTTCACTTGCTCATATCTCCTTTCCAGAGTCTTAGGGAGCCTTTCTTTTCGGATCCGCAAGATTTCGTTTCCCTTCCCGAAAGGAAACTAAGTTTCCTTTCGGGAAGGGAAACGAAATCTTGCGATTTCAATGGGGACCAAAGGGGCAAGCTTTGGTGCATAGCCCTGCTCTTGCTGCCATGCCATCACTTTTGCTGCCTTTGGCTTGGGCCGAGGTTTGTCCAATTTTTGTTTCCCTCTGCATGCCATGTCACATCCCTCTTCCCCTCTGTGTCCTCTCTTCCTCCGTGATTTTTTCCCTGATTTTGCAGCATTTCTCAGCTTAATTTTGGCATGTTTTGCTCCTTTCCACTGCAATTCTTTTGCTCCCAGACCGATTTCTGGTGCTCACTGCGTTTCCCAATTTCCCATTTTTGGCTTTTTTTCTCAAGGGCATTTCACTTGCTCATATCTCCTTTCCAGAGTCTTAGGGAGCCTTTCTTTTCGGATCCGCAAGATTTCGTTTCCCTTCCCGAAAGGAAACAAAGTTTCCTTTCGGGAAGGGAAACGAAATCTTGCGATTTCAATGGGGACCAAAGGGGCAAGCTTTGGTGCATAGCCCTGCTCTTGCTGCCATGCCATCACTTTTGCTGCCTTTGGCTTGGGCCGAGGTTTTTCCAATTTTTGTTTCCCTCTGCATGCCATGTCACATCCCTCTTCCCCTCTGTGTCCTCTCTTCCTCCGTGATTTTTTCCCTGATTTTGCAGCATTTCTCAGCTTAATTTTGGCATGTTTTGCTCCTTTCCACTGCACTTCTTTTGCTCCCAGACCGATTTCTGGTGCTCACTGCGTTTCCCAATTTCCCATTTTTGGCTTTTTTTCTCAAGGGCATTTCACTTGCTCATATCTCCTTTCCAGAGTCTTAGGGAGCCTTTCTTTTCGGATCCGCAAGATTTCGTTTCCCTTCCCGAAAGGAAACTAAGTTTCCTTTCGGGAAGGGAAACGAAATCTTGCGATTTCAATGGGGACCAAAGGGGCAAGCTTTGGTGCATAGCCCTGCTCTTGCTGCCATGCCATCACTTTTGCTGCCTTTGGCTTGGGCCGAGGTTTGTCCAATTTTTGTTTCCCTCTGCATGCCATGTCACATCCCTCTTCCCCTCTGTGTCCTCTCTTCCTCCGTGATTTTTTCCCTGATTTTGCAGCATTTCTCAGCTTAATTTTGGCATGTTTTGCTCCTTTCCACTGCAATTCTTTTGCTCCCAGACCGATTTCTGGTGCTCACTGCGTTTCCCAATTTCCCATTTTTGGCTTTTTTTCTCAAGGGCATTTCACTTGCTCATATCTCCTTTCCAGAGTCTTAGGGAGCCTTTCTTTTCGGATCCGCAAGATTTCGTTTCCTTCCCGAAAGGAAACAAAGTTTCCTTTCGGGAAGGGAAACGAAATCTTGCGATTTCAATGGGGACCAAAGGGGCAAGCTTTGGTGCATAGCCCTGCTCTTGCTGCCATGCCATCACTTTTGCTGCCTTTGGCTTGGGCCGAGGTTTTTCCAATTTTTGTTTCCCTCTGCATGCCATGTCACATCCCTCTTCCCCTCTGTGTCCTCTCTTCCTCCGTGATTTTTTCCCTGATTTTGCAGCATTTCTCAGCTTAATTTTGGCATGTTTTGCTCCTTTCCACTGCAATTCTTTTGCTCCCAGACCGATTTCTGGTGCTCACTGCGTTTCCCAATTTCCCATTTTTGGCTTTTTTTCTCAAGGGCATTTCACTTGCTCATATCTCCTTTCCAGAGTCTTAGGGAGCCTTTCTTTTCGGATCCGCAAGATTTCGTTTCCCTTCCCGAAAGGAAACTAAGTTTCCTTTCGGGAAGGGAAACGAAATCTTGCGATTTCAATGGGGACCAAAGGGGCAAGCTTTGGTGCATAGCCCTGCTCTTGCTGCCATGCCATCACTTTTGCTGCCTTTGGCTTGGGCCGAGGTTTTTCCAATTTTTGTTTCCCTCTGCATGCCATGTCACATCCCTCTTCCCCTCTGTGTCCTCTCTTCCTCCGTGATTTTTTCCCTGATTTTGCAGCATTTCTCAGCTTAATTTTGGCATGTTTTGCTCCTTTCCACTGCACTTCTTTTGCTCCCAGACCGATTTCTGGTGCTCACTGCGTTTCCCAATTTCCCATTTTTGGCTTTTTTTCTCAAGGGCATTTCACTTGCTCATATCTCCTTTCCAGAGTCTTAGGGAGCCTTTCTTTTCGGATCCGCAAGATTTCGTTTCCCTTCCCGAAAGGAAACAAAGTTTCCTTTCGGGAAGGGAAACGAAATCTTGCGATTTCAATGGGGACCAAAGGGGCAAGCTTTGGTGCATAGCCCTGCTCTTGCTGCCATGCCATCACTTTTGCTGCCTTTGGCTTGGGCCGAGGTTTGTCCAATTTTTGTTTCCCTCTGCATGCCATGTCACATCCCTCTTCCCCTCTGTGTCCTCTCTTCCTCCGTGATTTTTTCCCTGATTTTGCAGCATTTCTCAGCTTAATTTTGGCATGTTTTGCTCCTTTCCACTGCAATTCTTTTGCTCCCAGACCGATTTCTGGTGCTCACTGCGTTTCCCAATTTCCCATTTTTGGCTTTTTTTCTCAAGGGCATTTCACTTGCTCATATCTCCTTTCCAGAGTCTTAGGGAGCCTTTCTTTTCGGATCCGCAAGATTTCGTTTCCTTCCCGAAAGGAAAGAAAGTTTCCTTTCGGGAAGGGAAACGAAATCTTGCGATTTCAATGGGGACCAAAGGGGCAAGCTTTGGTGCATAGCCCTGCTCTTGCTGCCATGCCATCACTTTTGCTGCCTTTGGCTTGGGCCGAGGTTTTTCCAATTTTTGTTTCCCTCTGCATGCCATGTCACATCCCTCTTCCCCTCTGTGTCCTCTCTTCCTCCGTGATTTTTTCCCTGATTTTGCAGCATTTCTCAGCTTAATTTTGGCATGTTTTGCTCCTTTCCACTGCACTTCTTTTGCTCCCAGACCGATTTCTGGTGCTCACTGCGTTTCCCAATTTCCCATTTTTGGCTTTTTTTCTCAAGGGCATTTCACTTGCTCATATCTCCTTTCCAGAGTCTTAGGGAGCCTTTCTTTTCGGATCCGCAAGATTTCGTTTCCCTTCCCGAAAGGAAACTAAGTTTCCTTTCGCGAAGGGAAACGAAATCTTGCGATTTCAATGGGGACCAAAGGGGCAAGCTTTGGTGCATAGCCCTGCTCTTGCTGCCATGCCATCACTTTTGCTGCCTTTGGCTTGGGCCGAGGTTTGTCCAATTTTTGTTTCCCTCTGCATGCCATGTCACATCCCTCTTCCCCTCTGTGTCCTCTCTTCCTCCGTGATTTTTTCCCTGATTTTGCAGCATTTCTCAGCTTAATTTTGGCATGTTTTGCTCCTTTCCACTGCACTTCTTTTGCTCCCAGACCGATTTCTGGTGCTCACTGCGTTTCCCAATTTCCCATTTTTGGCTTTTTTTCTCAAGGGCATTTCACTTGCTCATATCTCCTTTCCAGAGTCTTAGGGAGCCTTTCTTTTCGGATCCGCAAGATTTCGTTTCCCTTCCCGAAAGGAAACTAAGTTTCCTTTCGGGAAGGGAAACGAAATCTTGCGATTTCAATGGGGACCAAAGGGGCAAGCTTTGGTGCATAGCCCTGCTCTTGCTGCCATGCCATCACTTTTGCTGCCTTTGGCTTGGGCCGAGGTTTTTCCAATTTTTGTTTCCCTCTGCATGCCATGTCACATCCCTCTTCCCCTCTGTGTCCTCTCTTCCTCCGTGATTTTTTCCCTGATTTTGCAGCATTTCTCAGCTTAATTTTGGCATGTTTTGCTCCTTTCCACTGCAATTCTTTTGCTCCCAGACCGATTTCTGGTGCTCACTGCGTTTCCCAATTTCCCATTTTTGGCTTTTTTTCTCAAGGGCATTTCACTTGCTCATATCTCCTTTCCAGAGTCTTAGGGAGCCTTTCTTTTCGGATCCGCAAGATTTCGTTTCCCTTCCCGAAAGGAAACTAAGTTTCCTTTCGGGAAGGGAAACGAAATCTTGCGATTTCAATGGGGACCAAAGGGGCAAGCTTTGGTGCATAGCCCTGCTCTTGCTGCCATGCCATCACTTTTGCTGCCTTTGGCTTGGGCCGAGGTTTGTCCAATTTTTGTTTCCCTCTGCATGCCATGTCACATCCCTCTTCCCCTCTGTGTCCTCTCTTCCTCCGTGATTTTTTCCCTGATTTTGTAGCATTTCTCAGCTTAATTTTGGCATGTTTTGCTCCTTTCCACTGCAATTCTTTTGCTCCCAGACCGATTTCTGGTGCTCACTGCGTTTCCCAATTTCCCATTTTTGGCTTTTTTTCTCAAGGGCATTTCACTTGCTCATATCTCCTTTCCAGAGTCTTAGGGAGCCTTTCTTTTCGGATCCGCAAGATTTCGTTTCCTTCCCGAAAGGAAACAAAGTTTCCTTTCGGGAAGGGAAACGAAATCTTGCGATTTCAATGGGGACCAAAGGGGCAAGCTTTGGTGCATAGCCCTGCTCTTGCTGCCATGCCATCACTTTTGCTGCCTTTGGCTTGGGCCGAGGTTTTTCCAATTTTTGTTTCCCTCTGCATGCCATGTCACATCCCTCTTCCCCTCTGTGTCCTCTCTTCCTCCGTGATTTTTTCCCTGATTTTGCAGCATTTCTCAGCTTAATTTTGGCATGTTTTGCTCCTTTCCACTGCAATTCTTTTGCTCCCAGACCGATTTCTGGTGCTCACTGCGTTTCCCAATTTCCCATTTTTGGCTTTTTTTCTCAAGGGCATTTCACTTGCTCATATCTCCTTTCCAGAGTCTTAGGGAGCCTTTCTTTTCGGATCCGCAAGATTTCGTTTCCCTTCCCGAAAGGAAACTAAGTTTCCTTTCGGGAAGGGAAACGAAATCTTGCGATTTCAATGGGGACCAAAGGGGCAAGCTTTGGTGCATAGCCCTGCTCTTGCTGCCATGCCATCACTTTTGCTGCCTTTGGCTTGGGCCGAGGTTTTTCCAATTTTTGTTTCCCTCTGCATGCCATGTCACATCCCTCTTCCCCTCTGTGTCCTCTCTTCCTCCGTGATTTTTTCCCTGATTTTGCAGCATTTCTCAGCTTAATTTTGGCATGTTTTGCTCCTTTCCACTGCACTTCTTTTGCTCCCAGACCGATTTCTGGTGCTCACTGCGTTTCCCAATTTCCCATTTTTGGCTTTTTTTCTCAAGGGCATTTCACTTGCTCATATCTCCTTTCCAGAGTCTTAGGGAGCCTTTCTTTTCGGATCCGCAAGATTTCGTTTCCCTTCCCGAAAGGAAACTAAGTTTCCTTTCGGGAAGGGAAACGAAATCTTGCGATTTCAATGGGGACCAAAGGGGCAAGCTTTGGTGCATAGCCCTGCTCTTGCTGCCATGCCATCACTTTTGCTGCCTTTGGCTTGGGCCGAGGTTTTTCCAATTTTTGTTTCCCTCTGCATGCCATGTCACATCCCTCTTCCCCTCTGTGTCCTCTCTTCCTCCGTGATTTTTTCCCTGATTTTGCAGCATTTCTCAGCTTAATTTTGGCATGTTTTGCTCCTTTCCACTGCAATTCTTTTGCTCCCAGACCGATTTCTGGTGCTCACTGCGTTTCCCAATTTCCCATTTTTGGCTTTTTTTCTCAAGGGCATTTCACTTGCTCATATCTCCTTTCCAGAGTCTTAGGGAGCCTTTCTTTTCGGATCCGCAAGATTTCGTTTCCCTTCCCGAAAGGAAACTAAGTTTCCTTTCGGGAAGGGAATCGAAATCTTGCGATTTCAATGGGGACCAAAGGGGCAAGCTTTGGTGCATAGCCCTGCTCTTGCTGCCATGCCATCACTTTTGCTGCCTTTGGCTTGGGCCGAGGTTTTTCCAATTTTTGTTTCCCTCTGCATGCCATGTCACATCCCTCTTCCCCTCTGTGTCCTCTCTTCCTCCGTGATTTTTTCCCTGATTTTGCAGCATTTCTCAGCTTAATTTTGGCATGTTTTGCTCCTTTGCACTGCAATTCTTTTGCTCCCAGACCGATTTCTGGTGCTCACTGCGTTTCCCAATTTCCCATTTTTGGCTTTTTTTCTCAAGGGCATTTCACTTGCTCATATCTCCTTTCCAGAGTCTTAGGGAGCCTTTCTTTTCGGATCCGCAAGATTTCGTTTCCCTTCCCGAAAGGAAACTAAGTTTCCTTTCGGGAAGGGAAACGAAATCTTGCGATTTCAATGGGGACCAAAGGGGCAAGCTTTGGTGCATAGCCCTGCTCTTGCTGCCATGCCATCACTTTTGCTGCCTTTGGCTTGGGCCGAGGTTTGTCCAATTTTTGTTTCCCTCTGCATGCCATGTCACATCCCTCTTCCCCTCTGTGTCCTCTCTTCCTCCGTGATTTTTTCCCTGATTTTGCAGCATTTCTCAGCTTAATTTTGGCATGTTTTGCTCCTTTCCACTGCAATTCTTTTGCTCCCAGACCGATTTCTGGTGCTCACTGCGTTTCCCAATTTCCCATTTTTGGCTTTTTTTCTCAAGGGCATTTCACTTGCTCATATCTCCTTTCCAGAGTCTTAGGGAGCCTTTCTTTTCGGATCCGCAAGATTTCGTTTCCTTCCCGAAAGGAAACTAAGTTTCCTTTCGGGAAGGGAAACGAAATCTTGCGATTTCAATGGGGACCAAAGGGGCAAGCTTTGGTGCATAGCCCTGCTCTTGCTGCCATGCCATCACTTTTGCTGCCTTTGGCTTGGGCCGAGGTTTTTCCAATTTTTGTTTCCCTCTGCATGCCATGTCACATCCCTCTTCCCCTCTGTGTCCTCTCTTCCTCCGTGATTTTTTCCCTGATTTTGCAGCATTTCTCAGCTTAATTTTGGCATGTTTTGCTCCTTTCCACTGCAATTCTTTTGCTCCCAGACCGATTTCTGGTGCTCACTGCGTTTCCCAATTTCCCATTTTTGGCTTTTTTTCTCAAGGGCATTTCACTTGCTCATATCTCCTTTCCAGAGTCTTAGGGAGCCTTTCTTTTCGGATCCGCAAGATTTCGTTTCCTTCCCGAAAGGAAACTAAGTTTCCTTTCGGGAAGGGAAACGAAATCTTGCGATTTCAATGGGGACCAAAGGGGCAAGCTTTGGTGCATAGCCCTGCTCTTGCTGCCATGCCATCACTTTTGCTGCCTTTGGCTTGGGCCGAGGTTTTTCCAATTTTTGTTTCCCTCTGCATGCCATGTCACATCCCTCTTCCCCTCTGTGTCCTCTCTTCCTCCGTGATTTTTTCCCTGATTTTGCAGCATTTCTCAGCTTAATTTTGGCATGTTTTGCTCCTTTCCACTGCAATTCTTTTGCTCCCAGACCGATTTCTGGTGCTCACTGCGTTTCCCAATTTCCCATTTTTGGCTTTTTTTCTCAAGGGCATTTCACTTGCTCATATCTCCTTTCCAGAGTCTTAGGGAGCCTTTCTTTTCGGATCCGCAAGATTTCGTTTCCCTTCCCGAAAGGAAACTAAGTTTCCTTTCGGGAAGGGAAACGAAATCTTGCGATTTCAATGGGGACCAAAGGGGCAAGCTTTGGTGCATAGCCCTGCTCTTGCTGCCATGCCATCACTTTTGCTGCCTTTGGCTTGGGCCGAGGTTTTTCCAATTTTTGTTTCCCTCTGCATGCCATGTCACATCCCTCTTCCCCTCTGTGTCCTCTCATCCTCCGTGATTTTTTCCCTGATTTTGCAGCATTTCTCAGCTTAATTTTGGCATGTTTTGCTCCTTACCACTGCAATTCTTTTGCTCCCAGACCGATTTCTGGTGCTCACTGCGTTTCCCAATTTCCCATTTTTGGCTTTTTTTCTCAAGGGCATTTCACTTGCTCATATCTCCTTTCCAGAGTCTTAGGGAGCCTTTCTTTTCGGATCCGCAAGATTTCGTTTCCCTTCCCGAAAGGAAACTAAGTTTCCTTTCGGGAAGGGAAACGAAATCTTGCGATTTCAATGGGGACCAAAGGGGCAAGCTTTGGTGCATAGCCCTGCTCTTGCTGCCATGCCATCACTTTTGCTGCCTTTGGCTTGGGCCGAGGTTTTTCCAATTTTTGTTTCCCTCTGCATGCCATGTCACATCCCTCTTCCCCTCTGTGTCCTCTCTTCCTCCGTGATTTTTTCCCTGATTTTGCAGCATTTCTCAGCTTAATTTTGGCATGTTTTGCTCCTTACCACTGCAATTCTTTTGCTCCCAGACCGATTTCTGGTGCTCACTGCGTTTCCCAATTTCCCATTTTTGGCTTTTTTCCTCAAGGGCATTTCACTTGCTCATATCTCCTTTCCAGAGTCTTAGGGAGCCTTTCTTTTCGGATCCGCAAGATTTCGTTTCCCTTCCCGAAAGGAAACTAAGTTTCCTTTCGGGAAGGGAAACGAAATCTTGCGATTTCAATGGGGACCAAAGGGGCAAGCTTTGGTGCATAGCCCTGCTCTTGCTGCCATGCCATCACTTTTGCTGCCTTTGGCTTGGGCCGAGGTTTTTCCAATTTTTGTTTCCCTCTGCATGCCATGTCACATCCCTCTTCCCCTCTGTGTCCTCTCTTCCTCCGTGATTTTTTCCCTGATGTTGTAGCATTTCTCAGCTTAATTTTGGCATGTTTTGCTCCTTTCCACTGCAATTCTTTTGCTCCCAGACCGATTTCTGGTGCTCACTGCGTTTCCCAATTTCCCATTTTTGGCTTTTTTCCTCAAGGGCATTTCACTTGCTCATATCTCCTTTCCAGAGTCTTAGGGAGCCTTTCTTTTCGGATCCGCAAGATTTCAATGGGGACCAACGGGGCAAGCTTTGGTGCATAGCCCTGCTCTTGCTGCCATGCCATCACTTTTGCTGCCTTTGGCTTGGGCCGAGGTTTTTCCAATTTTTGTTTCCCTCTGCATGCCATGTCACATCCCTCTTCCCCTCTGTGTCCTCTCTTCCTCCGTGATTTTTTCCCTGATTTTGCAGCATTTCTCAGCTTAATTTTGGCATGTTTTGCTCCTTTGAACTGCAATTCTTTTGCTCCCAGACCAATTTCTGGTGCTTACTGCGTTTCCCAATTTCCCATTTTTGGCTTTTTTTTCTCAAGGGCATTTCACTTGGTCATATCTCCTTTCCAGAGTCTTAGGGAACCTTTCTTTTCGGATCCGCAAGATTTCGTTTCCCTTCCCGAAAGGAAACTAAGTTTCCTTTCGGGAAGGGAAACGAAATCTTGCGATTTCAATGGGGACCAAAGGGGCAAGCTTTGGTGCATAGCCCTGCTCTTGCTGCCATGCCATCACTTTTGCTGCCTTTGGCTTGGGCCGAGGTTTTTCCAATTTTTGTTTCCCTCTGCATGCCATGTCACATCCCTCTTCCCCTCTGTGTCCTCTCTTCCTCCGTGATTTTTTCCCTGATTTTGCAGCATTTCTCAGCTTAATTTTGGCATGTTTTGCTCCTTTCCACTGCAATTCTTTTGCTCCCAGACCGATTTCTGGTGCTCACTGCGTTTCCCAATTTCCCATTTTTGGCTTTTTTTCTCAAGGGCATTTCACTTGCTCATATCTCCTTTCCAGAGTCTTAGGGAGCCTTTCTTTTCGGATCCGCAAGATTTCGTTTCCCCTTCCCGAAAGGAAACTAAGTTTCCTTTCGGGAAGGGAAACGAAATCTTGCGATTTCAATGGGGACCAAAGGGGCAAGCTTTGGTGCATAGCCCTGCTCTTGCTGCCATGCCATCACTTTTGCTGCCTTTGGCTTGGGCCGAGGTTTTTCCAATTTTTGTTTCCCTCTGCATGCCATGTCACATCCCTCTTCCCCTCTGTGTCCTCTCTTCCTCCGTGATTTTTTCCCTGATGTTGTAGCATTTCTCAGCTTAATTTTGGCATGTTTTGCTCCTTTCCACTGCAATTCTTTTGCTCCCAGACCGATTTCTGGTGCTCACTGCGTTTCCCAATTTCCCATTTTTGGCTTTTTTCCTCAAGGGCATTTCACTTGCTCATATCTCCTTTCCAGAGTCTTAGGGAGCCTTTCTTTTCGGATCCGCAAGATTTCAATGGGGACCAACGGGGCAAGCTTTGGTGCATAGCCCTGCTCTTGCTGCCATGCCATCACTTTTGCTGCCTTTGGCTTGGGCCGAGGTTTTTCCAATTTTTGTTTCCCTCTGCATGCCATGTCACATCCCTCTTCCCCTCTGTGTCCTCTCTTCCTCCGTGATTTTTTCCCTGATTTTGCAGCATTTCTCAGCTTAATTTTGGCATGTTTTGCTCCTTTGAACTGCAATTCTTTTGCTCCCAGACCAATTTCTGGTGCTTACTGCGTTTCCCAATTTCCCATTTTTGGCTTTTTTTTCTCAAGGGCATTTCACTTGGTCATATCTCCTTTCCAGAGTCTTAGGGAACCTTTCTTTTCGGATCCGCAAGATTTCGTTTCCTTCCCGAAAGGAAACTAAGTTTCCTTTCGCGAAGGGAAACGAAATCTTGCGATTTCAATGGGGACCAAAGGGGCAAGCTTTGGTGCATAGCCCTGCTCTTGCTGCCATGCCATCACTTTTGCTGCCTTTGGCTTGGGCCGAGGTTTTTCCAATTTTTGTTTCCCTCTGCATGCCATGTCACATCCCTCTTCCCCTCTGTGTCCTCTCATCCTCCGTGATTTTTTCCCTGATTTTGCAGCATTTCTCAGCTTAATTTTGGCATGTTTTGCTCCTTACCACTGCAATTCTTTTGCTCCCAGACCGATTTCTGGTGCTCACTGCGTTTCCCAATTTCCATTTTTGGCTTTTTTTCTCAAGGGCATTTCACTTGCTCATATCTCCTTTCCAGAGTCTTAGGGAGCCTTTCTTTTCGGATCCGCAAGATTTCGTTTCCCTTCCCGAAAGGAAACTAAGTTTCCTTTCGGGAAGGGAAACGAAATCTTGCAATTTCAATGGGGACCAAAGGGGCAAGCTTTGGTGCATAGCCCTGCTCTTGCTGCCATGCCATCACTTTTGCTGCCTTTGGCTTGGGCCGAGGTTTTTCCAATTTTTGTTTCCCTCTGCATGCCATGTCACATCCCTCTTCCCCTCTGTGTCCTCTCTTCCTCCGTGATTTTTTCCCTGATGTTGTAGCATTTCTCAGCTTAATTTTGGCATGTTTTGCTCCTTTCCACTGCAATTCTTTTGCTCCCAGACCGATTTCTGGTGCTCACTGCGTTTCCCAATTTCCCATTTTTGGCTTTTTTCCTCAAGGGCATTTCACTTGCTCATATCTCCTTTCCAGAGTCTTAGGGAGCCTTTCTTTTCGGATCCGCAAGATTTCAATGGGGACCAACGGGGCAAGCTTTGGTGCATAGCCCTGCTCTTGCTGCCATGCCATCACTTTTGCTGCCTTTGGCTTGGGCCGAGGTTTTTCCAATTTTTGTTTCCCTCTGCATGCCATGTCACATCCCTCTTCCCCTCTGTGTCCTCTCTTCCTCCGTGATTTTTTCCCTGATTTTGCAGCATTTCTCAGCTTAATTTTGGCATGTTTTGCTCCTTTGAACTGCAATTCTTTTGCTCCCAGACCAATTTCTGGTGCTTACTGCGTTTCCCAATTTCCCATTTTTGGCTTTTTTTTCTCAAGGGCATTTCACTTGGTCATATCTCCTTTCCAGAGTCTTAGGGAACCTTTCTTTTCGGATCCGCAAGATTTCGTTTCCCTTCCCGAAAGGAAACTAAGTTTCCTTTCGGGAAGGGAAACGAAATCTTGCGATTTCAATGGGGACCAAAGGGGCAAGCTTTGGTGCATAGCCCTGCTCTTGCTGCCATGCCATCACTTTTGCTGCCTTTGGCTTGGGCCGAGGTTTTTCCAATTTTTGTTTCCCTCTGCATGCCATGTCACATCCCTCTTCCCCTCTGTGTCCTCTCTTCCTCCGTGATTTTTTCCCTGATTTTGCAGCATTTCTCAGCTTAATTTTGGCATGTTTTGCTCCTTTCCACTGCAATTCTTTTGCTCCCAGACCGATTTCTGGTGCTCACTGCGTTTCCCAATTTCCCATTTTTGGCTTTTTTTCTCAAGGGCATTTCACTTGCTCATATCTCCTTTCCAGAGTCTTAGGGAGCCTTTCTTTTCGGATCCGCAAGATTTCGTTTCCCTTCCCGAAAGGAAACTAAGTTTCCTTTCGGGAAGGGAAACGAAATCTTGCGATTTCAATGGGGACCAAAGGGGCAAGCTTTGGTGCATAGCCCTGCTCTTGCTGCCATGCCATCACTTTTGCTGCCTTTGGCTTGGGCCGAGGTTTTTCCAATTTTTGTTTCCCTCTGCATGCCATGTCACATCCCTCTTCCCCTCTGTGTCCTCTCTTCCTCCGTGATTTTTTCCCTGATTTTGCAGCATTTCTCAGCTTAATTTTGGCATGTTTTGCTCCTTTCCACTGCAATTCTTTTGCTCCCAGACCGATTTCTGGTGCTCACTGCGTTTCCCAATTTCCCATTTTTGGCTTTTTTTCTCAAGGGCATTTCACTTGCTCATATCTCCTTTCCAGAGTCTTAGGGAGCCTTTCTTTTCGGATCCGCAAGATTTCGTTTCCCTTCCCGAAAGGAAACTAAGTTTCCTTTCGGGAAGGGAAACGAAATCTTGCGATTTCAATGGGGACCAAAGGGGCAAGCTTTGGTGCATAGCCCTGCTCTTGCTGCCATGCCATCACTTTTGCTGCCTTTGGCTTGGGCCGAGGTTTTTCCAATTTTTGTTTCCCTCTGCATGCCATGTCACATCCCTCTTCCCCTCTGTGTCCTCTCTTCCTCCGTGATTTTTTCCCTGATTTTGCAGCATTTCTCAGCTTAATTTTGGCATGTTTTGCTCCTTTCCACTGCAATTCTTTTGCTCCCAGACCGATTTCTGGTGCTCACTGCGTTTCCCAATTTCCCATTTTTGGCTTTTTTCCTCAAGGGCATTTCACTTGCTCATATCTCCTTTCCAGAGTCTTAGGGAGCCTTTCTTTTCGGATCCGCAAGATTTCAATGGGGACCAACGGGGCAAGCTTTGGTGCATAGCCCTGCTCTTGCTGCCATGCCATCACTTTTGCTGCCTTTGGCTTGGGCCGAGGTTTTTCCAATTTTTGTTTCCCTCTGCATGCCATGTCACATCCCTCTTCCCCTCTGTGTCCTCTCTTCCTCCGTGATTTTTTCCCTGATTTTGCAGCATTTCTCAGCTTAATTTTGGCATGTTTTGCTCCTTTGAACTGCAATTCTTTTGCTCCCAGACCAATTTCTGGTGCTTACTGCGTTTCCCAATTTCCCATTTTTGGCTTTTTTTTCTCAAGGGCATTTCACTTGGTCATATCTCCTTTCCAGAGTCTTAGGGAACCTTTCTTTTCGGATCCGCAAGATTTCGTTTCCTTCCCGAAAGGAAACTAAGTTTCCTTTCGCGAAGGGAAACGAAATCTTGCGATTTCAATGGGGACCAAAGGGGCAAGCTTTGGTGCATAGCCCTGCTCTTGCTGCCATGCCATCACTTTTGCTGCCTTTGGCTTGGGCCGAGGTTTTTCCAATTTTTGTTTCCCTCTGCATGCCATGTCACATCCCTCTTCCCCTCTGTGTCCTCTCTTCCTCCGTGATTTTTTCCCTGATTTTGCAGCATTTCTCAGCTTAATTTTGGCATGTTTTGCTCCTTTCCACTGCAATTCTTTTGCTCCCAGACCGATTTCTGGTGCTCACTGCGTTTCCCAATTTCCCATTTTTGGCTTTTTTTCTCAAGGGCATTTCACTTGCTCATATCTCCTTTCCAGAGTCTTAGGGAGCCTTTCTTTTCGGATCCGCAAGATTTCAATGGGGACCAAAGGGGCAAGCTTTGGTGCATAGCCCTGCTCTTGCTGCCATGCCGTCACTTTTGCTGCCTTTGGCTTGGGCCGAGGTTTTTCCAATTTTTGTTTCCCTCTGCATGCCATGTCACATCCCTCTTCCCCTCTGTGTCCTCTCTTCCTCCGTGATTTTTTCCCTGATTTTGCAGCATTTCTCAGCTTAATTTTGGCATGTTTTGCTCCTTTCCACTGCAATTCTTTTGCTCCCAGACCGATTTCTGGTGCTCACTGCGTTTCCCAATTTCCCATTTTTGGCTTTTTTTCTCAAGGGCATTTCACTTGCTCATATCTCCTTTCCAGAGTCTTAGGGAGCCTTTCTTTTCGGATCCGCAAGATTTCGTTTCCCTTCCCGAAAGGAAACAAAGTTTCCTTTCGGGAAGGGAAACGAAATCTTGCGATTTCAATGGGGACCAAAGGGGCAAGCTTTGGTGCATAGCCCTGCTCTTGCTGCCATGCCATCACTTTTGCTGCCTTTGGCTTGGGCCGAGGTTTGTCCAATTTTTGTTTCCCTCTGCATGCCATGTCACATCCCTCTTCCCCTCTGTGTCCTCTCTTCCTCCGTGATTTTTTCCCTGATTTTGCAGCATTTCTCAGCTTAATTTTGGCATGTTTTGCTCCTTTCCACTGCAATTCTTTTGCTCCCAGACCGATTTCTGGTGCTCACTGCGTTTCCCAATTTCCCATTTTTGGCTTTTTTTCTCAAGGGCATTTCACTTGCTCATATCTCCTTTCCAGAGTCTTAGGGAGCCTTTCTTTTCGGATCCGCAAGATTTCGTTTCCCTTCCCGAAAGGAAACAAAGTTTCCTTTCGCGAAGGGAAACGAAATCTTGCGATTTCAATGGGGACCAAAGGGGCAAGCTTTGGTGCATAGCCCTGCTCTTGCTGCCATGCCATCACTTTTGCTGCCTTTGGCTTGGGCCGAGGTTTTTCCAATTTTTGTTTCCCTCTGCATGCCATGTCACATCCCTCTTCCCCTCTGTGTCCTCTCTTTCTCCGTGATTTTTCCCTGATTTTGCAGCATTTCTCAGCTTAATTTTGGCATGTTTTGCTCCTTTCCACTGCAATTCTTTTGCTCCCAGACCGATTTCTGGTGCTCACTGCGTTTCCCAATTTCCCATTTTTGGCTTTTTTTCTCAAGGGCATTTCACTTGGTCATATCTCCTTTCCAGAGTCTTAGGGAGCCTTTCTTTTCGGATCCGCAAGATTTCGTTTCCCTTCCCGAAAGGAAACAAAGTTTCCTTTCGGGAAGGGAAACGAAATCTTGCGATTTCAATGGGGACCAAAGGGGCAAGCTTTGGTGCATAGCCCTGCTCTTGCTGCCATGCCATCACTTTTGCTGCCTTTGGCTTGGGCCGAGGTTTGTCAAATTTTTGTTTCCCTCTGCATGCCATGTCACATCCCTCTTCCCCTCTGTGTCCTCTCTTCCTCCGTGATTTTTTCCCTGATTTTGCAGCATTTCTCAGCCTAATTTTGGCATGTTTTGCTCCTTTCCACTGCAATTCTTTTGCTCCCAGACCGATTTCTGGTGCTCACTGCGTTTCCCAATTTCCCATTTTTGGCTTTTTTTCTCAAGGGCATTTCACTTGCTCATATCTCCTTTCCAGAGTCTTAGGGAGCCTTTCTTTTCGGATCCGCAAGATTTCGTTTCCCTTCCCAAAAGGAAACAAAGTTTCCTTTCGGGAAGGGAAACGAAATCTTGCGATTTCAATGGGGACCAAAGGGGCAAGCTTTGGTGCATAGCCCTGCTCTTGCTGCCATGCCATCACTTTTGCTGCCTTTGGCTTGGGCCGAGGTTTTTCCAATTTTTGTTTCCCTCTGCATGCCATGTCACATCCCTCTTCCCCTCTGTGTCCTCTCTTCCTCCGTGATTTTTTCCCTGATTTTGCAGCATTTCTCAGCTTAATTTTGGCATGTTTTGCTCCTTTCCACTGCAATTCTTTTGCTCCCAGACCGATTTCTGGTGCTCACTGCGTTTCCCAATTTCCCATTTTTGGCTTTTTTTCTCAAGGGCATTTCACTTGCTCATATCTCCTTTCCAGAGTCTTAGGGAGCCTTTCTTTTCGGATCCGCAAGATTTCAATGGGGACCAAAGGGGCAAGCTTTGGTGCATAGCCCTGCTCTTGCTGCCATGCCGTCACTTTTGCTGCCTTTGGCTTGGGCCGAGGTTTTTCCAATTTTTGTTTCCCTCTGCATGCCATGTCACATCCCTCTTCCCCTCTGTGTCCTCTCTTCCTCCGTGATTTTTTCCCTGATTTTGCAGCATTTCTCAGCTTAATTTTGGCATGTTTTGCTCCTTTCCACTGCAATTCTTTTGCTCCCAGACCGATTTCTGGTGCTCACTGCGTTTCCCAATTTCCCATTTTTGGCTTTTTTTCTCAAGGGCATTTCACTTGCTCATATCTCCTTTCCAGAGTCTTAGGGAGCCTTTCTTTTCGGATCCGCAAGATTTCGTTTCCCTTCCCGAAAGGAAACAAAGTTTCCTTTCGGGAAGGGAAACGAAATCTTGCGATTTCAATGGGGACCAAAGGGGCAAGCTTTGGTGCATAGCCCTGCTCTTGCTGCCATGCCATCACTTTTGCTGCCTTTGGCTTGGGCCGAGGTTTGTCCAATTTTTGTTTCCCTCTGCATGCCATGTCACATCCCTCTTCCCCTCTGTGTCCTCTCTTCCTCCGTGATTTTTTCCCTGATTTTGCAGCATTTCTCAGCTTAATTTTGGCATGTTTTGCTCCTTTGCACTGCAATTCTTTTGCTCCCAGACCGATTTCTGGTGCTCACTGCGTTTCCCAATTTCCCATTTTTGGCTTTTTTTCTCAAGGGCATTTCACTTGCTCATATCTCCTTTCCAGAGTCTTAGGGAGCCTTTCTTTTCGGATCCGCAAGATTTCGTTTCCCTTCCCGAAAGGAAACAAAGTTTCCTTTCGCGAAGGGAAAGGAAATCTTGCGATTTCAATGGGGACCAAAGGGGCAAGCTTTGGTGCATAGCCCTGCTCTTGCTGCCATGCCATCACTTTTGCTGCCTTTGGCTTGGGCCGAGGTTTTTCCAATTTTTGTTTCCCTCTGCATGCCATGTCACATCCCTCTTCCCCTCTGTGTCCTCTCTTCCTCCGTGATTTTTTCCCTGATTTTGCAGCATTTCTCAGCTTAATTTTGGCATGTTTTGCTCCTTTCCACTGCAATTCTTTTGCTCCCAGACCGATTTCTGGTGCTCACTGCGTTTCCCAATTTCCCATTTTTGGCTTTTTTTCTCAAGGGCATTTCACTTGCTCATATCTCCTTTCCAGAGTCTTAGGGAGCCTTTCTTTTCGGATCCGCAAGATTTCGTTTCCCTTCCCAAAAGGAAACTAAGTTTCCTTTCGGGAAGGGAAACGAAATCTTGCGATTTCAATGGGGACCAAAGGGGCAAGCTTTGGTGCATAGCCCTGCTTTTGCTGCCATGCCATCACTTTTGCTGCCTTTGGCTTGGGCCGAGGTTTTTCCAATTTTTGTTTCCCTCTGCATGCCATGTCACATCCCTCTTCCCCTCTGTGTCCTCTCTTCCTCCGTGATTTTTTCCCTGATTTTGCAGCATTTCTCAGCTTAATTTTGGCATGTTTTGCTCCTTTCCACTGCAATTCTTTTGCTCCCAGACCGATTTCTGGTGCTCACTGCGTTTCCCAATTTCCCATTTTTGGCTTTTTTTCTCAAGGGCATTTCACTTGCTCATATCTCCTTTCCAGAGTCTTAGGGAGCCTTTCTTTTCGGATCCGCAAGATTTCGTTTCCCTTCCCGAAAGGAAACTAAGTTTCCTTTCGGGAAGGGAAACGAAATCTTGCGATTTCAATGGGGACCAAAGGGGCAAGCTTTGGTGCATAGCCCTGCTCTTGCTGCCATGCCATCACTTTTGCTGCCTTTGGCTTGGGCCGAGGTTTTTCCAATTTTTGTTTCCCTCTGCATGCCATGTCACATCCCTCTTCCCCTCTGTGTCCTCTCTTCCTCCGTGATTTTTTCCCTGATTTTGCAGCATTTCTCAGCTTAATTTTGGCATGTTTTGCTCCTTTCCACTGCAATTCTTTTGCTCCCAGACCGATTTCTGGTGCTCACTGCGTTTCCCAATTTCCCATTTTTGGCTTTTTTTCTCAAGGGCATTTCACTTGCTCATATCTCCTTTCCAGAGTCTTAGGGAGCCTTTCTTTTCGGATCCGCAAGATTTCGTTTCCCTTCCCGAAAGGAAACTAAGTTTCCTTTCGGGAAGGGAAACGAAATCTTGCGATTTCAATGGGGACCAAAGGGGCAAGCTTTGGTGCATAGCCCTGCTCTTGCTGCCATGCCATCACTTTTGCTGCATTTGGCTTGGGCCGAGGTTTTTCCAATTTTTGTTTCCCTCTGCATGCCATGTCACATCCCTCTTCCCCTCTGTGTCCTCTCTTCCTCCGTGATTTTTTCCCTGATTTTGCAGCATTTCTCAGCTTAATTTTGGCATGTTTTGCTCCTTTGCACTGCAATTCTTTTGCTCCCAGACCGATTTCTGGTGCTCACTGCGTTTCCCAATTTCCCATTTTTGGCTTTTTTTCTCAAGGGCATTTCACTTGCTCATATCTCCTTTCCAGAGCCTTTCTTTTCGGATCCGCAAGATTTCGTTTCCCTTCCCGAAAGGAAACTAAGTTTCCTTTCGTGAAGGGAAACGAAATCTTGCGATTTCAATGGGGACCAAAGGGGCAAGCTTTGGTGCATAGCCCTGCTCTTGCTGCCATGCCATCACTTTTGCTGCCTTTGGCTTGGGCCGAGGTTTTTCCAATTTTTGTTTCCCTCTGCATGCCATGTCACATCCCTCTTCCCCTCTGTGTCCTCTCTTCCTCCGTGATTTTTTCCCTGATTTTGCAGCATTTCTCAGCTTAATTTTGGCATGTTTTGCTCCTTTGCACTGCAATTCTCTTGCTCCCAGACCGATTTCTGGTGCTCACTGCGTTTCCCAATTTCCCATTTTTGGCTTTTTTTTCTCAAGGGCATTTCACTTGCTCATATCTCCTTTCCAGAGCCTTTCTTTTCGGATCCGCAAGATTTCGTTTCCCTTCCCGAAAGGAAACAAAGTTTCCTTTCGGGAAGGGAAACGAAATCTTGCGATTTCAATGGGGACCAAAGGGGCAAGCTTTGGTGCATAGCCCTGCTCTTGCTGCCATGCCATCACTTTTGCTGCCTTTGGCTTGGGCCGAGGTTTGTCCAATTTTTGTTTCCCTCTGCATGCCATGTCACATCCCTCTTCCCCTCTGTGTCCTCTCTTCCTCCCTGATTTTTTCCCTGATTTTGCAGCATTTCTCAGCTTAATTTTGGCATGTTTTGCTCCTTTCCACTGCAATTCTTTTGCTCCCAGACCGATTTCTGGTGCTCACTGCGTTTCCCAATTTCCCATTTTTGGCTTTTTTTCTCAAGGGCATTTCACTTGCTCATATCTCCTTTCCAGAGTCTTAGGGAGCCTTTCTTTTCGGATCCGCAAGATTTCGTTTCCCTTCCCGAAAGGAAACTAAGTTTCCTTTCGGGAAGGGAAACGAAATCTTGCGATTTCAATGGGGACCAAAGGGGCAAGCTTTGGTGCATAGCCCTGCTCTTGCTGCCATGCCATCACTTTTGCTGCCTTTGGCTTGGGCCGAGGTTTTTCCAATTTTTGTTTCCCTCTGCATGCCATGTCACATCCCTCTTCCCCTCTGTGTCCTCTCTTCCTCCGTGATTTTTTCCCTGATTTTGCAGCATTTCTCAGCTTAATTTTGGCATGTTTTGCTCCTTTCCACTGCAATTCTTTTGCTCCCAGACCGATTTCTGGTGCTCACTGCGTTTCCCAATTTCCCATTTTTGGCTTTTTTTCTCAAGGGCATTTCACTTGCTCATATCTCCTTTCCAGAGTCTTAGGGAGCCTTTCTTTTCGGATCCGCAAGATTTCGTTTCCCTTCCCGAAAGGAAACTAAGATTCCTTTCGGGAAGGGAAACGAAATCTTGCGATTTCAATGGGGACCAAAGGGGCAAGCTTTGGTGCATAGCCCTGCTCTTGCTGCCATGCCGTCACTTTTGCTGCCTTTGGCTTGGGCCGAGGTTTTTCCAATTTTTGTTTCCCTCTGCATGCCATGTCACATCCCTCTTCCCCTCTGTGTCCTCTCTTCCTCCGTGATTTTTTCCCTGATTTTGCAGCATTTCTCAGCTTAATTTTGGCATGTTTTGCTCCTTTCCACTGCAATTCTTTTGCTCCCAGACCGATTTCTGGTGCTCACTGCGTTTCCCAATTTCCCATTTTTGGCTTTTTTTCTCAAGGGCATTTCACTTGCTCATATCTCCTTTCCAGAGTCTTAGGGAGCCTTTCTTTTCGGATCCGCAAGATTTCGTTTCCCTTCCCGAAAGGAAACTAAGTTTCCTTTCGGGAAGGGAAACGAAATCTTGCGATTTCAATGGGGACCAAAGGGGCAAGCTTTGGTGCATAGCCCTGCTCTTGCTGCCATGCCATCACTTTTGCTGCCTTTGGCTTGGGCCGAGGTTTTTCCAATTTTTGTTTCCCTCTGCATGCCATGTCACATCCCTCTTCCCCTCTGTGTCCTCTCTTCCTCCGTGATTTTTTCCCTGATTTTGCAGCATTTCTCAGCTTAATTTTGGCATGTTTTGCTCCTTTCCACTGCAATTCTTTTGCTCCCAGACCGATTTCTGGTGCTCACTGCGTTTCCCAATTTCCCATTTTTGGCTTTTTTTCTCAAGGGCATTTCACTTGCTCATATCTCCTTTCCAGAGTCTTAGGGAGCCTTTCTTTTCGGATCCGCAAGATTTCGTTTCCCTTCCCGAAAGGAAACAAAGTTTCCTTTCGGGAAGGGAAACGAAATCTTGCAATTTCAATGGGGACCAAAGGGGCAAGCTTTGGTGCATAGCCCTGCTCTTGCTGCCATGCCATCACTTTTGCTGCCTTTGGCTTGGGCCGAGGTTTTTCCAATTTTTGTTTCCCTCTGCATGCCATGTCACATCCCTCTTCCCCTCTGTGTCCTCTCTTCCTCCGTGATTTTTTCCCTGATTTTGCAGCATTTCTCAGCTTAATTTTGGCATGTTTTGCTCCTTTCCACTGCAATTCTTTTGCTCCCAGACCGATTTCTGGTGCTCACTGCGTTTCCCAATTTCCCATTTTTGGCTTTTTTTCTCAAGGGCATTTCACTTGCTCATATCTCCTTTCCAGAGTCTTAGGGAGCCTTTCTTTTCGGATCCGCAAGATTTCGTTTCCCTTCCCGAAAGGAAACTAAGTTTCCTTTCGGGAAGGGAAACGAAATCTTGCGATTTCAATGGGGACCAAAGGGGCAAGCTTTGGTGCATAGCCCTGCTCTTGCTGCCATGCCATCACTTTTGCTGCCTTTGGCTTGGGCCGAGGTTTTTCCAATTTTTGTTTCCCTCTGCATGCCATGTCACATCCCTCTTCCCCTCTGTGTCCTCTCTTCCTCCGTGATTTTTTCCCTGATTTTGCAGCATTTCTCAGCTTAATTTTGGCATGTTTTGCTCCTTTCCACTGCAATTCTTTTGCTCCCAGACCGATTTCTGGTGCTCACTGCGTTTCCCAATTTCCCATTTTTGGCTTTTTTTCTCAAGGGCATTTCACTTGCTCATATCTCCTTTCCAGAGTCTTAGGGAGCCTTTCTTTTCGGATCCGCAAGATTTCGTTTCCCTTCCCGAAAGGAAACTAAGATTCCTTTCGGGAAGGGAAACGAAATCTTGCGATTTCAATGGGGACCAAAGGGGCAAGCTTTGGTGCATAGCCCTGCTCTTGCTGCCATGCCGTCACTTTTGCTGCCTTTGGCTTGGGCCGAGGTTTTTCCAATTTTTGTTTCCCTCTGCATGCCATGTCACATCCCTCTTCCCCTCTGTGTCCTCTCTTCCTCCGTGATTTTTTCCCTGATTTTGCAGCATTTCTCAGCTTAATTTTGGCATGTTTTGCTCCTTTCCACTGCAATTCTTTTGCTCCCAGACCGATTTCTGGTGCTCACTGCGTTTCCCAATTTCCCATTTTTGGCTTTTTTTCTCAAGGGCATTTCACTTGCTCATATCTCCTTTCCAGAGTCTTAGGGAGCCTTTCTTTTCGGATCCGCAAGATTTCGTTTCCCTTCCAAAAGGAAACAAAGTTTCCTTTCGGGAAGGGAAACGAAATCTTGCGATTTCAATGGGGACCAAAGGGGCAAGCTTTGGTGCATAGCCCTGCTCTTGCTGCCATGCCATCACTTTTGCTGCCTTTGGCTTGGGCCGAGGTTTTTCCAATTTTTGTTTCCCTCTGCATGCCATGTCACATCCCTCTTCCCCTCTGTGTCCTCTCTTCCTCCGTGATTTTTTCCCTGATTTTGCAGCATTTCTCAGCTTAATTTTGGCATGTTTTGCTCCTTTCCACTGCAATTCTTTTGCTCCCAGACCGATTTCTGGTGCTCACTGCGTTTCCCAATTTCCCATTTTTGGCTTTTTTTCTCAAGGGCATTTCACTTGCTCATATCTCCTTTCCAGAGTCTTAGGGAGCCTTTCTTTTCGGATCCGCAAGATTTCAATGGGGACCAAAGGGGCAAGCTTTGGTGCATAGCCCTGCTCTTGCTGCCATGCCGTCACTTTTGCTGCCTTTGGCTTGGGCCGAGGTTTTTCCAATTTTTGTTTCCCTCTGCATGCCATGTCACATCCCTCTTCCCCTCTGTGTCCTCTCTTCCTCCGTGATTTTTTCCCTGATTTTGCAGCATTTCTCAGCTTAATTTTGGCATGTTTTGCTCCTTTCCACTGCAATTCTTTTGCTCCCAGACCGATTTCTGGTGCTCACTGCGTTTCCCAATTTCCCATTTTTGGCTTTTTTTCTCAAGGGCATTTCACTTGCTCATATCTCCTTTCCAGAGTCTTAGGGAGCCTTTCTTTTCGGATCCGCAAGATTTCGTTTCCCTTCCCGAAAGGAAACTAAGTTTCCTTTCGGGAAGGGAAACGAAATCTTGCGATTTCAATGGGGACCAAAGGGGCAAGCTTTGGTGCATAGCCCTGCTCTTGCTGCCATGCCATCACTTTTGCTGCCTTTGGCTTGGGCCGAGGTTTTTCCAATTTTTGTTTCCCTCTGCATGCCATGTCACATCCCTCTTCCCCTCTGTGTCCTCTCTTCCTCCGTGATTTTTTCCCTGATTTTGCAGCATTTCTCAGCTTAATTTTGGCATGTTTTGCTCCTTTCCACTGCAATTCTTTTGCTCCCAGACCGATTTCTGGTGCTCACTGCGTTTCCCAATTTCCCATTTTTGGCTTTTTTTCTCAAGGGCATTTCACTTGCTCATATCTCCTTTCCAGAGTCTTAGGGAGCCTTTCTTTTCGGATCCGCAAGATTTCGTTTCCCTTCCCGAAAGGAAACAAAGTTTCCTTTCGGGAAGGGAAACGAAATCTTGCGATTTCAATGGTGACCAAAGGGGCAAGCTTTGGTGCATAGCCCTGCTCTTGCTGCCATGCCGTCACTTTTGCTGCCTTTGGCTTGGGCCGAGGTTTTTCCAATTTTTGTTTCCCTCTGCATGCCATGTCACATCCCTCTTCCCCTCTGTGTCCTCTCTTCCTCCGTGATTTTTTCCCTGATTTTGCAGCATTTCTCAGCTTAATTTTGGCATGTTTTGCTCCTTTCCACTGCAATTCTTTTGCTCCCAGACCGATTTCTGGTGCTCACTGCGTTTCCCAATTTCCCATTTTTGGCTTTTTTTCTCAAGGGCATTTCACTTGCTCATATCTCCTTTCCAGAGTCTTAGGGAGCCTTTCTTTTCGGATCCGCAAGATTTCGTTTCCCTTCCCAAAAGGAAACAAAGTTTCCTTTCGGGAAGGGAAACGAAATCTTGCGATTTCAATGGGGACCAAAGGGGCAAGCTTTGGTGCATAGCCCTGCTCTTGCTGCCATGCCATCACTTTTGCTGCCTTTGGCTTGGGCCGAGGTTTTTCCAATTTTTGTTTCCCTCTGCATGCCATGTCACATCCCTCTTCCCCTCTGTGTCCTCTCTTCCTCCGTGATTTTTTCCCTGATTTTGCAGCATTTCTCAGCTTAATTTTGGCATGTTTTGCTCCTTTCCACTGCAATTCTTTTGCTCCCAGACCGATTTCTGGTGCTCACTGCGTTTCCCAATTTCCCATTTTTGGCTTTTTTTCTCAAGGGCATTTCACTTGCTCATATCTCCTTTCCAGAGTCTTAGGGAGCCTTTCTTTTCGGATCCGCAAGATTTCAATGGGGACCAAAGGGGCAAGCTTTGGTGCATAGCCCTGCTCTTGCTGCCATGCCGTCACTTTTGCTGCCTTTGGCTTGGGCCGAGGTTTTTCCAATTTTTGTTTCCCTCTGCATGCCATGTCACATCCCTCTTCCCCTCTGTGTCCTCTCTTCCTCCGTGATTTTTTCCCTGATTTTGCAGCATTTCTCAGCTTAATTTTGGCATGTTTTGCTCCTTTCCACTGCAATTCTTTTGCTCCCAGACCGATTTCTGGTGCTCACTGCGTTTCCCAATTTCCCATTTTTGGCTTTTTTTCTCAAGGGCATTTCACTTGCTCATATCTCCTTTCCAGAGTCTTAGGGAGCCTTTCTTTTCGGATCCGCAAGATTTCGTTTCCCTTCCCGAAAGGAAACAAAGTTTCCTTTCGCGAAGGGAAACGAAATCTTGCGATTTCAATGGGGACCAAAGGGGCAAGCTTTGGTGCATAGCCCTGCTCTTGCTGCCATGCCATCACTTTTGCTGCCTTTGGCTTGGGCCGAGGTTTTTCCAATTTTTGTTTCCCTCTGCATGCCATGTCACATCCCTCTTCCCCTCTGTGTCCTCTCTTTCTCCGTGATTTTTCCCTGATTTTGCAGCATTTCTCAGCTTAATTTTGGCATGTTTTGCTCCTTTCCACTGCAATTCTTTTGCTCCCAGACCGATTTCTGGTGCTCACTGCGTTTCCCAATTTCCCATTTTTGGCTTTTTTTCTCAAGGGCATTTCACTTGCTCATATCTCCTTTCCAGAGTCTTAGGGAGCCTTTCTTTTCGGATCCGCAAGATTTCGTTTCCCTTCCCGAAAGGAAACAAAGTTTCCTTTCGGGAAGGGAAACGAAATCTTCCGATTTCAATGGGGACCAAAGGGGCAAGCTTTGGTGCATAGCCCTGCTCTTGCTGCCATGCCATCACTTTTGCTGCCTTTGGCTTGGGCCGAGGTTTGTCCAATTTTTGTTTCCCTCTGCATGCCATGTCACATCCCTCTTCCCCTCTGTGTCCTCTCTTCCTCCGTGATTTTTTCCCTGATTTTGCAGCATTTCTCAGCCTAATTTTGGCATGTTTTGCTCCTTTCCACTGCAATTCTTTTGCTCCCAGACCGATTTCTGGTGCTCACTGCGTTTCCCAATTTCCCATTTTTGGCTTTTTTTCTCAAGGGCATTTCACTTGCTCATATCTCCTTTCCAGAGTCTTAGGGAGCCTTTCTTTTCGGATCCGCAAGATTTCGTTTCCCTTCCCAAAAGGAAACAAAGTTTCCTTTTGGGAAGGGAAACGAAATCTTGCGATTTCAATGGGGACCAAAGGGGCAAGCTTTGGTGCATAGCCCTGCTCTTGCTGCCATGCCATCACTTTTGCTGCCTTTGGCTTGGGCCGAGGTTTTTCCAATTTTTGTTTCCCTCTGCATGCCATGTCACATCCCTCTTGCCCTCTGTGTCCTCTCTTCCTCCGTGATTTTTTCCCTGATTTTGCAGCATTTCTCAGCTTAATTTTGGCATGTTTTGCTCCTTTCCACTGCAATTCTTTTGCTCCCAGACCGATTTCTGGTGCTCACTGCGTTTCCCAATTTCCCATTTTTGGCTTTTTTTCTCAAGGGCATTTCACTTGCTCATATCTCCTTTCCAGAGTCTTAGGGAGCCTTTCTTTTCGGATCCGCAAGATTTCAATGGGGACCAAAGGGGCAAGCTTTGGTGCATAGCCCTGCTCTTGCTGCCATGCCGTCACTTTTGCTGCCTTTGGCTTGGGCCGAGGTTTTTCCAATTTTTGTTTCCCTCTGCATGCCATGTCACATCCCTCTTCCCCTCTGTGTCCTCTCTTCCTCCGTGATTTTTTCCCTGATTTTGCAGCATTTCTCAGCTTAATTTTGGCATGTTTTGCTCCTTTCCACTGCAATTCTTTTGCTCCCAGACCGATTTCTGGTGCTCACTGCGTTTCCCAATTTCCCATTTTTGGCTTTTTTTCTCAAGGGCATTTCACTTGCTCATATCTCCTTTCCAGAGTCTTAGGGAGCCTTTCTTTTCGGATCCGCAAGATTTCGTTTCCCTTCCCGAAAGGAAACAAAGTTTCCTTTCGGGAAGGGAAACGAAATCTTGCGATTTCAATGGGGACCAAAGGGGCAAGCTTTGGTGCATAGCCCTGCTCTTGCTGCCATGCCATCACTTTTGCTGCCTTTGGCTTGGGCCGAGGTTTGTCCAATTTTTGTTTCCCTCTGCATGCCATGTCACATCCCTCTTCCCCTCTGTGTCCTCTCTTCCTCCGTGATTTTTTCCCTGATTTTGCAGCATTTCTCAGCTTAATTTTGGCATGTTTTGCTCCTTTCCACTGCAATTCTTTTGCTCCCAGACCGATTTCTGGTGCTCACTGCGTTTCCCAATTTCCCATTTTTGGCTTTTTTCCTCAAGGGCATTTCACTTGCTCATATCTCCTTTCCAGAGTCTTAGGGAGCCTTTCTTTTCGGATCCGCAAGATTTCGTTTCCCTTCCCGAAAGGAAACAAAGTTTCCTTTCGCGAAGGGAAACGAAATCTTGCGATTTCAATGGGGACCAAAGGGGCAAGCTTTGGTGCATAGCCCTGCTCTTGCTGCCATGCCATCACTTTTGCTGCCTTTGGCTTGGGCCGAGGTTTTTCCAATTTTTGTTTCCCTCTGCATGCCATGTCACATCCCTCTTGCCCTCTGTGTCCTCTCTTCCTCCCTGATTTTTTCCCTGATTTTGCAGCATTTCTCAGCTTAATTTTGGCATGTTTTGCTCCTTTCCACTGCAATTCTTTTGCTCCCAGACCGATTTCTGGTGCTCACTGCGTTTCCCAATTTCCCATTTTTGGCTTTTTTTCTCAAGGGCATTTCACTTGCTCATATCTCCTTTCCAGAGTCTTAGGGAGCCTTTCTTTTCGGATCCGCAAGATTTCGTTTCCCTTCCCGAAAGGAAACAAAGTTTCCTTTCGGGAAGGGAAACGAAATCTTGCGATTTCAATGGGGACCAAAGGGGCAAGCTTTGGTGCATAGCCCTGCTCTTGCTGCCATGCCATCACTTTTGCTGCCTTTGGCTTGGGCCGAGGTTTTTCCAATTTTTGTTTCCCTCTGCATGCCATGTCACATCCCTCTTCCCCTCTGTGTCCTCTCTTCCTCCGTGATTTTTTCCCTGATTTTGCAGCATTTCTCAGCTTAATTTTGGCATGTTTTGCTCCTTTCCACTGCAATTCTTTTGCTCCCAGACCGATTTCTGGTGCTCACTGCGTTTCCCAATTTCCCATTTTTGGCTTTTTTTCTCAAGGGCATTTCACTTGCTCATATCTCCTTTCCAGAGTCTTAGGGAGCCTTTCTTTTCGGATCCGCAAGATTTCGTTTCCCTTCCCGAAAGGAAACAAAGTTTCCTTTCGGGAAGGGAAACGAAATCTTGCGATTTCAATGGTGACCAAAGGGGCAAGCTTTGGTGCATAGCCCTGCTCTTGCTGCCATGCCATCACTTTTGCTGCCTTTGGCTTGGGCCGAGGTTTGTCCAATTTTTGTTTCCCTCTGCATGCCATGTCACATCCCTCTTCCCCTCTGTGTCCTCTCTTCCTCCGTGATTTTTTCCCTGATTTTGCAGCATTTCTCAGCTTAATTTTGGCATGTTTTGCTCCTTTCCACTGCAATTCTTTTGCTCCCAGACAGATTTCTGGTGCTCACTGCGTTTCCCAATTTCCCATTTTTGGCTTTTTTTCTCAAGGGCATTTCACTTGCTCATATCTCCTTTCCAGAGTCTTAGGGAGCCTTTCTTTTCGGATCCGCAAGATTTCGTTTCCCTTCCCGAAAGGAAACTAAGTTTCCTTTCGCGAAGGGAAACGAAATCTTGCAATTTCAATGGGGACCAAAGGGGCAAGCTTTGGTGCATAGCCCTGCTCTTGCTGCCATGCCATCACTTTTGCTGCCTTTGGCTTGGGCCGAGGTTTTTCCAATTTTTGTTTCCCTCTGCATGCCATGTCACATCCCTCTTCCCCTCTGTGTCCTCTCTTCCTCCGTGATTTTTTCCCTGATTTTGCAGCATTTCTCAGCTTAATTTTGGCATGTTTTGCTCCTTTCCACTGCAATTCTTTTGCTCCCAGACCGATTTCTGGTGCTCACTGCGTTTCCCAATTTCCCATTTTTGGCTTTTTTTCTCAAGGGCATTTCACTTGCTCATATCTCCTTTCCAGAGTCTTAGGGAGCCTTTCTTTTCGGATCCGCAAGATTTCGTTTCCCTTCCCGAAAGGAAACTAAGTTTCCTTTCGGGAAGGGAAACGAAATCTTGCGATTTCAATGGGGACCAAAGGGGCAAGCTTTGGTGCATAGCCCTGCTCTTGCTGCCATGCCATCACTTTTGCTGCCTTTGGCTTGGGCCGAAGTTTGTCAAATTTTTGTTTCCCTCTGCATGCCATGTCACATCTCTCTTCCCCTCTGTGTCCTCTCTTCCTCCGTGATTTTTTCCCTGATTTTGCAGCATTTCTCAGCTTAATTTTGGCATGTTTTGCTCCTTTCCACTGCAATTCTTTTGCTCCCAGACCGATTTCTGGTGCTCACTGCGTTTCCCAATTTCCCATTTTTGGCTTTTTTTCTCAAGGGCATTTCACTTGCTCATATCTCCTTTCCAGAGTCTTAGGGAGCCTTTCTTTTCGGATCCGCAAGATTTCGTTTCCCTTCCCGAAAGGAAACTAAGTTTCCTTTCGAGAAGGGAAACGAAATCTTGCGATTTCAATGGGGACCAAAGGGGCAAGCTTTGGTGCATAGCCCTGCTCTTGCTGCCATGCCATCACTTTTGCTGCCTTTGGCTTGGGCCGAGGTTTTTCCAATTTTTGTTTCCCTCTGCATGCCATGTCACATCCCTCTTCCCCTCTGTGTCCTCTCTTCCTCCCTGATTTTTTCCCTGATTTTGCAGCATTTCTCAGCCTAATTTTGGCATGTTTTGCTCCTTTCCACTGCAATTCTTTTGCTCCCAGACCGATTTCTGGTGCTCACTGCGTTTCCCAATTTCCCATTTTTGGCTTTTTTCCTCAAGGGCATTTCACTTGCTCATATCTCCTTTCCAGAGTCTTAGGGAGCCTTTCTTTTCGGATCCGCAAGATTTCGTTTCCCTTCCCGAAAGGAAACAAAGTTTCCTTTCGCGAAGGGAAACGAAATCTTGCGATTTCAATGGGGACCAAAGGGGCAAGCTTTGGTGCATAGCCCTGCTCTTGCTGCCATGCCATCACTTTTGCTGCCTTTGGCTTGGGCCGAGGTTTTTCCAATTTTTGTTTCCCTCTGCATGCCATGTCACATCCCTCTTGCCCTCTGTGTCCTCTCTTCCTCCCTGATTTTTTCCCTGATTTTGCAGCATTTCTCAGCCTAATTTTGGCATGTTTTGCTCCTTTCCACTGCAATTCTTTTGCTCCCAGACCGATTTCTGGTGCTCACTGCGTTTCCCAATTTCCCATTTTTGGCTTTTTTCCTCAAGGGCATTTCACTTGCTCATATCTCCTTTCCAGAGTCTTAGGGAGCCTTTCTTTTCGGATCCGCAAGATTTCGTTTCCCTTCCCGAAAGGAAACTAAGTTTCCTTTCGGGAAGGGAAACGAAATCTTGCGATTTCAATGGGGACCAAAGGGGCAAGCTTTGGTGCATAGCCCTGCTCTTCCTGCCATGCCATCACTTTTGCTGCCTTTGGCTTGGGCCGAGGTTTTTCCAATTTTTGTTTCCCTCTGCATGCCATGTCACATCCCTCTTGCCCTCTGTGTCCTCTCTTCCTCCCTGATTTTTTCCCTGATTTTGCAGCATTTCTCAGCCTAATTTTGGCATGTTTTGCTCCTTTCCACTGCAATTCTTTTGCTCCCAGACCGATTTCTGGTGCTCACTGCGTTTCCCAATTTCCCATTTTTGGCTTTTTTCCTCAAGGGCATTTCACTTGCTCATATCTCCTTTCCAGAGTCTTAGGGAGCCTTTCTTTTCGGATCCGCAAGATTTCGTTTCCCTTCCCGAAAGGAAACTTAGTTTCCTTTCGGGAAGGGAAACGAAATCTTCCGATTTCAATGGGGACCAAAGGGGCAAGCTTTGGTGCATAGCCCTGCTCTTGCTGCCATGCCATCACTTTTGCTGCCTTTGGCTTGGGCCGAGGTTTTTCCAATTTTTGTTTCCCTCTGCATGCCATGTCACATCCCTCTTGCCCTCTGTGTCCTCTCTTCCTCCCTGATTTTTTCCCTGATTTTGCAGCATTTCTCAGCCTAATTTTGGCATGTTTTGCTCCTTTCCACTGCAATTCTTTTGCTCCCAGACCGATTTCTGGTGCTCACTGCGTTTCCCAATTTCCCATTTTTGGCTTTTTTCCTCAAGGGCATTTCACTTGCTCATATCTCCTTTCCAGAGTCTTAGGGAGCCTTTCTTTTCGGATCCGCAAGATTTCGTTTCCCTTCCCGAAAGGAAACAAAGTTTCCTTTCGGGAAGGGAAACGAAATCTTGCGATTCAATGGGGACCAAAGGGGCAAGCTTTGGTGCATAGCCCTGCTCTTCCTGCCATGCCATCACTTTTGCTGCCTTTGGCTTGGGCCGAGGTTTTTCCAATTTTTGTTTCCCTCTGCATGCCATGTCACATCCCTCTTCCCCTCTGTGTCCTCTCTTCCTCCGTGATTTTTTCCCTGATTTTGCAGCATTTCTCAGCCTAATTTTGGCATGTTTTGCTCCTTTCCACTGCAATTCTTTTGCTCCCAGACCGATTTCTGGTGCTCACTGCGTTTCCCAATTTCCCATTTTTGGCTTTTTTCCTCAAGGGCATTTCACTTGCTCATATCTCCTTTCCAGAGTCTTAGGGAGCCTTTCTTTTCGGATCCGCAAGATTTCGTTTCCCTTCCCGAAAGGAAACTAAGTTTCCTTTCGGGAAGGGAAACGAAATCTTGACATTTCAATGGGGACCAAAGGGGCAAGCTTTGGTGCATAGCCCTGCTCTTGCTGCCATGCCATCACTTTTGCTGCCTTTGGCTTGGGCCGAGGTTTTTCCAATTTTTGTTTCCCTCTGCATGCCATGTCACATCCCTCTTGCCCTCTGTGTCCTCTCTTCCTCCCTGATTTTTTCCCTGATTTTGCAGCATTTCTCAGCTTAATTTTGGCATGTTTTGCTCCTTTCCACTGCAATTCTTTTGCTCCCAGACCGATTTCTGGTGCTCACTGCGTTTCCCAATTTCCCATTTTTGGCTTTTTTTCTCAAGGGCATTTCACTTGCTCATATCTCCTTTCCAGAGTCTTAGGGAGCCTTTCTTTTCGGATCCGCAAGATTTCGTTTCCCTTCCCGAAAGGAAACAAAGTTTCCTTTCGGGAAGGGAAACGAAATCTTGCGATTTCAATGGGGACCAAAGGGGCAAGCTTTGGTGCATAGCCCTGCTCTTGCTGCCATGCCATCACTTTTGCTGCCTTTGGCTTGGGCCGAGGTTTTTCCAATTTTTGTTTCCCTCTGCATGCCATGTCACATCCCTCTTCCCCTCTGTGTCCTCTCTTCCTCCGTGATTTTTTCCCTGATTTTGCAGCATTTCTCAGCTTAATTTTGGCATGTTTTGCTCCTTTCCACTGCAATTCTTTTGCTCCCAGACCGATTTCTGGTGCTCACTGCGTTTCCCAATTTCCCATTTTTGGCTTTTTTTCTCAAGGGCATTTCACTTGCTCATATCTCCTTTCCAGAGTCTTAGGGAGCCTTTCTTTTCGGATCCGCAAGATTTCGTTTCCCTTCCCGAAAGGAAACTAAGTTTCCTCTCGCGAAGGGAAACGAAATCTTGCGATTTCAATGGGGACCAAAGGGGCAAGCTTTGGTGCATAGCCCTGCTCTTGCTGCCATGCCATCACTTTTGCTGCCTTTGGCTTGGGCCGAGGTTTTTCCAATTTTTGTTTCCCTCTGCATGCCATGTCACATCCCTCTTCCCCTCTGTGTCCTCTCTTCCTCCGTGATTTTTTCCCTGATTTTGCAGCATTTCTCAGCTTAATTTTGGCATGTTTTGCTCCTTTCCACTGCAATTCTTTTGCTCCCAGACCGATTTCTGGTGCTCACTGCGTTTCCCAATTTCCCATTTTTGGCTTTTTTTCTCAAGGGCATTTCACTTGCTCATATCTCCTTTCCAGAGTCTTAGGGAGCCTTTCTTTTCGGATCCGCAAGATTTCGTTTCCCTTCCCGAAAGGAAACTAAGTTTCCTTTCGGGAAGGGAAACGAAATCTTGCGATTTCAATGGGGACCAAAGGGGCAAGCTTTGGTGCATAGCCCTGCTCTTGCTGCCATGCCATCACTTTTGCTGCCTTTGGCTTGGGCCGAAGTTTGTCAAATTTTTGTTTCCCTCTGCATGCCATGTCACATCTCTCTTCCCCTCTGTGTCCTCTCTTCCTCCGTGATTTTTTCCCTGATTTTGCAGCATTTCTCAGCTTAATTTTGGCATGTTTTGCTCCTTTCCACTGCAATTCTTTTGCTCCCAGACCGATTTCTGGTGCTCACTGCGTTTCCCAATTTCCCATTTTTGGCTTTTTTTCTCAAGGGCATTTCACTTGCTCATATCTCCTTTCCAGAGTCTTAGGGAGCCTTTCTTTTCGGATCCGCAAGATTTCGTTTCCCTTCCCGAAAGGAAACTAAGTTTCCTTTCGAGAAGGGAAACGAAATCTTGCGATTTCAATGGGGACCAAAGGGGCAAGCTTTGGTGCATAGCCCTGCTCTTGCTGCCATGCCATCACTTTTGCTGCCTTTGGCTTGGGCCGAGGTTTTTCCAATTTTTGTTTCCCTCTGCATGCCATGTCACATCCCTCTTCCCCTCTGTGTCCTCTCTTCCTCCCTGATTTTTTCCCTGATTTTGCAGCATTTCTCAGCCTAATTTTGGCATGTTTTGCTCCTTTCCACTGCAATTCTTTTGCTCCCAGACCGATTTCTGGTGCTCACTGCGTTTCCCAATTTCCCATTTTTGGCTTTTTTTCTCAAGGGCATTTCACTTGCTCATATCTCCTTTCCAGAGTCTTAGGGAGCCTTTCTTTTCGGATCCGCAAGATTTCGTTTCCCTTCCCGAAAGGAAACAAAGTTTCCTTTCGCGAAGGGAAACGAAATCTTGCGATTTCAATGGGGACCAAAGGGGCAAGCTTTGGTGCATAGCCCTGCTCTTGCTGCCATGCCATCACTTTTGCTGCCTTTGGCTTGGGCCGAGGTTTTTCCAATTTTTGTTTCCCTCTGCATGCCATGTCACATCCCTCTTGCCCTCTGTGTCCTCTCTTCCTCCCTGATTTTTTCCCTGATTTTGCAGCATTTCTCAGCCTAATTTTGGCATGTTTTGCTCCTTTCCACTGCAATTCTTTTGCTCCCAGACCGATTTCTGGTGCTCACTGCGTTTCCCAATTTCCCATTTTTGGCTTTTTTCCTCAAGGGCATTTCACTTGCTCATATCTCCTTTCCAGAGTCTTAGGGAGCCTTTCTTTTTCGGATCCGCAAGATTTCGTTTCCCTTCCCGAAAGGAAACTAAGTTTCCTTTCGGGAAGGGAAACGAAATCTTGCGATTTCAATGGGGACCAAAGGGGCAAGCTTTGGTGCATAGCCCTGCTCTTGCTGCCATGCCATCACTTTTGCTGCCTTTGGCTTGGGCCGAGGTTTTTCCAATTTTTGTTTCCCTCTGCATGCCATGTCACATCCCTCTTGCCCTCTGTGTCCTCTCTTCCTCCCTGATTTTTTCCCTGATTTTGCAGCATTTCTCAGCCTAATTTTGGCATGTTTTGCTCCTTTCCACTGCAATTCTTTTGCTCCCAGACCGATTTCTGGTGCTCACTGCGTTTCCCAATTTCCCATTTTGGCTTTTTTCCTCAAGGGCATTTCACTTGCTCATATCTCCTTTCCAGAGTCTTAGGGAGCCTTTCTTTTCGGATCCGCAAGATTTCGTTTCCCTTCCCGAAAGGAAACTAAGTTTCCTTTCGGGAAGGGAAACGAAATCTTGCGATTTCAATGGGGACCAAAGGAGCAAGCTTTGGTGCATAGCCCTGCTCTTGCTGCCATGCCATCACTTTTGCTGCCTTTGGCTTGGGCCGAGGTTTTTCCAATTTTTGTTTCCCTCTGCATGCCATGTCACATCCCTCTTCCCCTCTGTGTCCTCTCTTCCTCCGTGATTTTTTACCTGATTTTGCAGCATTTCTCAGCCTAATTTTGGCATGTTTTGCTCCTTTCCACTGCAATTCTTTTGCTCCCAGACCGATTTCTGGTGCTCACTGCGTTTCCCAATTTCCCATTTTTGGCTTTTTTCCTCAAGGGCATTTCACTTGCTCATATCTCCTTTCCAGAGTCTTAGGGAGCCTTTCTTTTCGGATCCGCAAGATTTCGTTTCCCTTCCCGAAAGGAAACAAAGTTTCCTTTCGGGAAGGGAAACGAAATCTTGCGATTTCAATGGGGACCAAAGGGGCAAGCTTTGGTGCATAGCCCTGCTCTTGCTGCCATGCCATCACTTTTGCTGCCTTTGGCTTGGGCCGAGGTTTTTCCAATTTTTGTTTCCCTCTGCATGCCATGTCACATCCCTCTTGCCCTCTGTGTCCTCTCTTCCTCCCTGATTTTTTCCCTGATTTTGCAGCATTTCTCAGCCTAATTTTGGCATGTTTTGCTCCTTTCCACTGCAATTCTTTTGCTCCCAGACCGATTTCTGGTGCTCACTGCGTTTCCCAATTTCCCATTTTTGGCTTTTTTCCTCAAGGGCATTTCACTTGCTCATATCTCCTTTCCAGAGTCTTAGGGAGCCTTTCTTTTCGGATCCGCAAGATTTCGTTTCCCTTCCCGAAAGGAAACAAAGTTTCCTTTCGGGAAGGGAAACGAAATCTTGCGATTCAATGGGGACCAAAGGGGCAAGCTTTGGTGCATAGCCCTGCTCTTCCTGCCATGCCATCACTTTTGCTGCCTTTGGCTTGGGCCGAGGTTTTTCCAATTTTTGTTTCCCTCTGCATGCCATGTCACATCCCTCTTCCCCTCTGTGTCCTCTCTTCCTCCGTGATTTTTTCCCTGATTTTGCAGCATTTCTCAGCCTAATTTTGGCATGTTTTGCTCCTTTCCACTGCAATTCTTTTGCTCCCAGACCGATTTCTGGTGCTCACTGCGTTTCCCAATTTCCCATTTTTGGCTTTTTTCCTCAAGGGCATTTCACTTGCTCATATCTCCTTTCCAGAGTCTTAGGGAGCCTTTCTTTTCGGATCCGCAAGATTTCGTTTCCCTTCCCGAAAGGAAACTAAGTTTCCTTTCGGGAAGGGAAACGAAATCTTGACATTTCAATGGGGACCAAAGGGGCAAGCTTTGGTGCATAGCCCTGCTCTTGCTGCCATGCCATCACTTTTGCTGCCTTTGGCTTGGGCCGAGGTTTGTCCAATTTTTGTTTCCCTCTGCATGCCATGTCACATCCCTCTTCCCCTCTGTGTCCTCTCTTCCTCCGTGATTTTTTACCTGATTTTGCAGCATTTCTCAGCCTAATTTTGGCATGTTTTGCTCCTTTCCACTGCAATTCTTTTGCTCCCAGACCGATTTCTGGTGCTCACTGCGTTTCCCAATTTCCCATTTTTGGCTTTTTTCCTCAAGGGCATTTCACTTGCTCATATCTCCTTTCCAGAGTCTTAGGGAGCCTTTCTTTTCGGATCCGCAAGATTTCGTTTCCCTTCCCGAAAGGAAACTAAGTTTCCTTTCGGGAAGGGAAACGAAATCTTGCGATTCAATGGGGACCAAAGGGGCAAGCTTTGGTGCATAGCCCTGCTCTTCCTGCCATGCCATCACTTTTGCTGCCTTTGGCTTGGGCCGAGGTTTGTCCAATTTTTGTTTCCCTCTGCATGCCATGTCACATCCCTCTTCCCCTCTGTGTCCTCTCTTCCTCCGTGATTTTTTCCCTGATTTTGCAGCATTTCTCAGCTTAATTTTGGCATGTTTTGCTCCTTTCCACTGCAATTCTTTTGCTCCCAGACCGATTTCTGGTGCTCACTGCGTTTCCCAATTTCCCATTTTTGGCTTTTTTTCTCAAGGGCATTTCACTTGCTCATATCTCCTTTCCAGAGTCTTAGGGAGCCTTTCTTTTCGGATCCGCAAGATTTCGTTTCCCTTCCCGAAAGGAAACAAAGTTTCCTTTCGGGAAGGGAAACGAAATCTTGCGATTTCAATGGGGACCAAAGGGGCAAGCTTTGGTGCATAGCCCTGCTCTTGCTGCCATGCCATCACTTTTGCTGCCTTTGGCTTGGGCCGAGGTTTTTCCAATTTTTGTTTCCCTCTGCATGCCATGTCACATCCCTCTTGCCCTCTGTGTCCTCTCTTCCTCCGTGATTTTTTACCTGATTTTGCAGCATTTCTCAGCCTAATTTTGGCATGTTTTGCTCCTTTCCACTGCAATTCTTTTGCTCCCAGACCGATTTCTGGTGCTCACTGCGTTTCCCAGTTTCCCATTTTTGGCTTTTTTCCTCAAGGGCATTTCACTTGCTCATATCTCCTTTCCAGAGTCTTAGGGAGCCTTTCTTTTCGGATCCGCAAGATTTCGTTTCCCTTCCCGAAAGGAAACTTAGTTTCCTTTCGGGAAGGGAAACGAAATCTTGCGATTTCAATGGGGACCAAAGGGGCAAGCTTTGGTGCATAGCCCTGCTCTTGCTGCCATGCCATCACTTTTGCTGCCTTTGGCTTGGGCCGAGGTTTTTCCAATTTTTGTTTCCCTCTGTATGCCATGTCACATCCCTCTTCCCCTCTGTGTCCTCTCTTCCTCCCTGATTTTTTCCCTGATTTTGCAGCATTTCTCAGCCTAATTTTGGCATGTTTTGCTCCTTTCCACTGCAATTCTTTTGCTCCCAGACCGATTTCTGGTGCTCACTGCGTTTCCCAATTTCCCATTTTTGGCTTTTTTCCTCAAGGGCATTTCACTTGCTCATATCTCCTTTCCAGAGTCTTAGGGAGCCTTTCTTTTCGGATCCGCAAGATTTCGTTTCCCTTCCCGAAAGGAAACAAAGTTTCCTTTCGGGAAGGGAAACGAAATCTTGCGATTCAATGGGGACCAAAGGGGCAAGCTTTGGTGCATAGCCCTGCTCTTCCTGCCATGCCATCACTTTTGCTGCCTTTGGCTTGGGCCGAGGTTTTTCCAATTTTTGTTTCCCTCTGCATGCCATGTCACATCCCTCTTCCCCTCTGTGTCCTCTCTTCCTCCCTGATTTTTTCCCTGATTTTGCAGCATTTCTCAGCTTAATTTTGGCATGTTTTGCTCCTTTCCACTGCAATTCTTTTGCTCCCAGACCGATTTCTGGTGCTCACTGCGTTTCCCAATTTCCCATTTTTGGCTTTTTTCCTCAAGGGCATTTCACTTGCTCATATCTCCTTTCCAGAGTCTTAGGGAGCCTTTCTTTTCGGATCCGCAAGATTTCGTTTCCCTTCCCGAAAGGAAACAAAGTTTCCTTTCGGGAAGGGAAACGAAATCTTGCGATTTCAATGGGGACCAAAGGGGCAAGCTTTGGTGCATAGCCCTGCTATTGCTGCCATGCCATCACTTTTGCTGCCTTTGGCTTGGGCCGAGGTTTTTCCAATTTTTGTTTCCCTCTGCATGCCATGTCACATCCCTCTTCCCCTCTGTGTCCTCTCTTCCTCCGTGATTTTTTCCCTGATTTTGCAGCATTTCTCAGCTTAATTTTGGCATGTTTTGCTCCTTTCCACTGCAATTCTTTTGCTCCCAGACCGATTTCTGGTGCTCACTGCGTTTCCCAATTTCCCATTTTTGGCTTTTTTTCTCAAGGGCATTTCACTTGCTCATATCTCCTTTCCAGAGTCTTAGGGAGCCTTTCTTTTCGGATCCGCAAGATTTCGTTTCCCTTCCCGAAAGGAAACTAAGTTTCCTTTCGGGAAGGGAAACGAAATCTTGCGATTTCAATGGGGACCAAAGGGGCAAGCTTTGCTGCATAGCCCTGCTCTTGCTGCCATGCCATCACTTTTGCTGCCTTTGGCTTGGGCCGAGGTTTGTCAAATTTTTGTTTCCCTCTGCATGCCATGTCACATCCCTCTTCCCCTCTGTGTCCTCTCTTCCTCTGTGATTTTTTCCCTGATTTTGCAGCATTTCTCAGCTTAATTTTGGCATGTTTTGCTCCTTTCCACTGCAATTCTTTTGCTCCCAGACCGATTTCTGGTGCTCACTGCGTTTCCCAATTTCCCATTTTTGGCTTTTTTCCTCAAGGGCATTTCACTTGCTCATATCTCCTTTCCAGAGTCTTAGGGAGCCTTTCTTTTCGGATCCGCAAGATTTCGTTTCCCTTCCCGAAAGGAAACTAAGTTTCCTTTCGGGAAGGGAAACGAAATCTTGCGATTTCAATGGGGACCAAAGGGGCAAGCTTTGGTGCATAGCCCTGCTCTTGCTGCCATGCCATCACTTTTGCTGCCTTTGGCTTGGGCCGAGGTTTTTCCAATTTTTGTTTCCCTCTGCATGCCATGTCACATCCCTCTTGCCCTCTGTGTCCTCTCTTCCTCCCTGATTTTTTCCCTGATTTTGCAGCATTTCTCAGCCTAATTTTGGCATGTTTTGCTCCTTTCCACTGCAATTCTTTTGCTCCCAGACCGATTTCTGGTGCTCACTGCGTTTCCCAATTTCCCATTTTTGGCTTTTTTCCTCAAGGGCATTTCACTTGCTCATATCTCCTTTCCAGAGTCTTAGGGAGCCTTTCTTTTCAGATCCGCAAGATTTCGTTTCCCTTCCCGAAAGGAAACAAAGTTTCCTTTCGGGAAGGGAAACGAAATCTTGCGATTTCAATGGGGACCAAAGGGGCAAGCTTTGGTGCATAGCCCTGCTCTTGCTGCCATGCCATCACTTTTGCTGCCTTTGGCTTGGGCCGAGGTTTGTCCAATTTTTGTTTCCCTCTGCATGCCATGTCACATCCCTCTTCCCCTCTGTGTCCTCTCTTCCTCCGTGATTTTTTCCCTGATTTTGCAGCATTTCTCAGCTTAATTTTGGCATGTTTTGCTCCTTTCCACTGCAATTCTTTTGCTCCCAGACCGATTTCTGGTGCTCACTGCGTTTCCCAATTTCCCATTTTTGGCTTTTTTTCTCAAGGGCATTTCACTTGCTCATATCTCCTTTCCAGAGTCTTAGGGAGCCTTTCTTTTCGGATCCGCAAGATTTCGTTTCCCTTCCCGAAAGGAAACAAAGTTTCCTTTCGGGAAGGGAAACGAAATCTTGCGATTTCAATGGGGACCAAAGGGGCAAGCTTTGGTGCATAGCCCTGCTCTTGCTGCCATGCCATCACTTTTGCTGCCTTTGGCTTGGGCCGAGGTTTTTCCAATTTTTGTTTCCCTCTGCATGCCATGTCACATCCCTCTTGCCCTCTGTGTCCTCTCTTCCTCCGTGATTTTTTCCCTGATTTTGCAGCATTTCTCAGCTTAATTTTGGCATGTTTTGCTCCTTTCCACTGCAATTCTTTTGCTCCCAGACCGATTTCTGGTGCTCACTGCGTTTCCCAATTTCCCATTTTTGGCTTTTTTCCTCAAGGGCATTTCACTTGCTCATATCTCCTTTCCAGAGTCTTAGGGAGCCTTTCTTTTCGGATCCGCAAGATTTCGTTTCCCTTCCCGAAAGGAAACTAAGTTTCCTTTCGGGAAGGGAAACGAAATCTTGCGATTTCAATGGGGACCAAAGGGGCAAGCTTTGGTGCATAGCCCTGCTCTTGCTGCCATGCCATCACTTTTGCTGCCTTTGGCTTGGGCCGAGGTTTTTCCAATTTTTGTTTCCCTCTGCATGCCATGTCACATCCCTCTTCCCCTCTGTGTCCTCTCTTCCTCCCTGATTTTTTCCCTGATTTGCAGCATTTCTCAGCCTAATTTTGGCATGTTTTGCTCCTTTCCACTGCAATTCTTTTGCTCCCAGACCGATTTCTGGTGCTCACTGCGTTTCCCAATTTCCCATTTTTGGCTTTTTTCCTCAAGGGCATTTCACTTGCTCATATCTCCTTTCCAGAGTCTTAGGGAGCCTTTCTTTTCGGATCCGCAAGATTTCGTTTCCCTTCCCGAAAGGAAACTAAGTTTCCTTTCGGGAAGGGAAACGAAATCTTGCGATTTCAATGGGGACCAAAGGGGCAAGCTTTGGTGCATAGCCCTGCTCTTGCTGCCATGCCGTCACTTTTGCTGCCTTTGGCTTGGGCCGAGGTTTTTCCAATTTTTTGTTTCCCTCTGCATGCCATGTCACATCCCTCTTCCCCTCTGTGTCCTCTCTTCCTCCCTGATTTTTTCCCTGATTTTGCAGCATTTCTCAGCTTAATTTTGGCATGTTTTGCTCCTTTCCACTGCAATTCTTTTGCTCCCAGACCGATTTCTCGTGCTCACTGCGTTTCCCAATTTCCCATTTTTGGCTTTTTTCCTCAAGGGCATTTCACTTGCTCATATCTCCTTTCCAGAGTCTTAGGGAGCCTTTCTTTTCGGATCCGCAAGATTTCGTTTCCCTTCCCGAAAGGAAACTAAGTTTCCTTTCGGGAAGGGAAACGAAATCTTGCGATTTCAATGGGGACCAAAGGAGCAAGCTTTGGTGCATAGCCCTGCTCTTGCTGCCATGCCATCACTTTTGCTGCCTTTGGCTTGGGCCCGAGGTTTTTCCAATTTTTGTTTCCCTCTGCATGCCATGTCACATCCCTCTTCCCCTCTGTGTCCTCTCTTCCTCCGTGATTTTTTACCTGATTTTGCAGCATTTCTCAGCCTAATTTTGGCATGTTTTGCTCCTTTCCACTGCAATTCTTTTGCTCCCAGACCGATTTCTGGTGCTCACTGCGTTTCCCAATTTCCCATTTTTGGCTTTTTTTCTCAAGGGCATTTCACTTGCTCAATCTCCTTTCCAGAGTCTTAGGAGCCTTTCTTTTCGGATCCGCAAGATTTCGTTTCCCTTCCCGAAAGGAAACTAAGTTTCCTTTCGGGAAGGGAAACGAAATCTTGTGATTTCAATGGGGACCAAAGGGGCAAGCTTTGGTGCATAGCCCTGCTCTTGCTGCCATGCCATCACTTTTGCTGCCTTTGGCTTGGGCCGGGGTTTGTCCAATTTTTGTTTCCCTCTGCATGCCATGTCACATCCCTCTTCCCCTCTGTGTCCTCTCTTCCTCCCTGATTTTTTCCCTGATTTTGCAGCATTTCTCAGCCTAATTTTGGCATGTTTTGCTCCTTTCCACTGCAATTCTTTTGCTCCCAGACCGATTTCTGGTGCTCACTGCGTTTCCCAATTTCCCATTTTTGGCTTTTTTTCCCTCAAGGGCATTTCACTTGCTCATATCTCCTTTCCAGAGTCTTAGGGAGCCTTTCTTTTCGGATCCGCAAGATTTCGTTTCCCTTCCCGAAAGGAAACAAAGTTTCCTTTCGGGAAGGGAAACGAAATCTTGCGATTTCAATGGGGACCAAAGGGGCAAGCTTTGCTGCATAGCCCTGCTCTTGCTGCCATGCCATCACTTTTGCTGCCTTTGGCTTGGGCCGAGGTTTGTCAAATTTTTGTTTCCCTCTGCATGCCATGTCACATCCCTCTTCCCCTCTGTGTCCTCTCTTCCTCTGTGATTTTTTCCCTGATTTTGCAGCATTTCTCAGCTTAATTTTGGCATGTTTTGCTCCTTTCCACTGCAATTCTTTTGCTCCCAGACCGATTTCTGGTGCTCACTGCGTTTCCCAATTTCCCATTTTTGGCTTTTTTCCTCAGGGCATTTCACTTGCTCATATCTCCTTTCCAGAGTCTTAGGGAGCCTTTCTTTTCGGATCCGCAAGATTTCGTTTCCCTTCCCGAAAGGAAACTAAGTTTCCTTTCGGGAAGGGAAACGAAATCTTGCGATTTCAATGGGGACCAAAGGGGCAAGCTTTGGTGCATAGCCCTGCTCTTGCTGCCATGCCATCACTTTTGCTGCCTTTGGCTTGGGCCGAGGTTTTTCCAATTTTTGTTTCCCTCTGCATGCCATGTCACATCCCTCTTGCCCTCTGTGTCCTCTCTTCCTCCCTGATTTTTTCCCTGATTTTGCAGCATTTCTCAGCCTAATTTTTGGCATGTTTTGCTCCTTTCCACTGCAATTCTTTTGCTCCCAGACCGATTTCTGGTGCTCACTGCGTTTCCCAATTTCCCATTTTTGGCTTTTTTCCTCAAGGGCATTTCACTTGCTCATATCTCCTTTCCAGAGTCTTAGGGAGCCTTTCTTTTCGGATCCGCAAGATTTCGTTTCCCTTCCCGAAAGGAAACAAAGTTTCCTTTCGGGAAGGGAAACGAAATCTTGCGATTCAATGGGGACCAAAGGGGCAAGCTTTGGTTGCATAGCCCTGCTCTTGCTGCCATGCCATCACTTTTGCTGCCTTTGGCTTGGGCCGAGGTTTGTCCAATTTTTGTTTCCCTCTGCATGCCATGTCACATCCCTCTTCCCCTCTGTGTCCTCTCTTCCTCCGTGATTTTTTCCCTGATTTTGCAGCATTTCTCAGCTTAATTTTGGCATGTTTTGCTCACTGCAATTCTTTTGCTCCCAGACCGATTTCTGGTGCTCACTGCGTTTCCCAATTTCCCATTTTTGGCTTTTTTCCTCAAGGGCATTTCACTTGCTCATATCTCCTTTCCAGAGTCTTAGGGAGCCTTTCTTTTCGGATCCGCAAGATTTCGTTTCCCTTCCCGAAAGGAAACTTAGTTTCCTTTCGGGAAGGGAAACGAAATCTTGCGATTTCAATGGGGACCAAAGGGGCAAGCTTTGGTGCATAGCCCTGCTCTTGCTGCCATGCCATCACTTTTGCTGCCTTTGGCTTGGGCCGAGGTTTTTCCAATTTTTGTTTCCCTCTGCATGCCATGTCACATCCCTCTTGCCTCTGTGTCCTCTCTTCCTCCCTGATTTTTTCCCTGATTTTGCAGCATTTCTCAGCCTAATTTTGGCATGTTTTGCTCCTTTCCACTGCAATTCTTTTGCTCCCAGACCGATTTCTGGTGCTCACTGCGTTTCCCAATTTCCCATTTTGGCTTTTTTCCTCAAGGGCATTTCACTTGCTCATTTCTCCTTTCCAGAGTCTTAGGGAGCCTTTCTTTTCGGATCCGCAAGATTTCGTTTCCCTTCCCGAAAGGAAACTAAGTTTCCTTTCGGGAAGGGAAACGAAATCTTGTGATTTCAATGGGGACCAAGGGGCAAGCTTTGGTGCATAGCCCTGCTCTTGCTGCCATGCCATCACTTTTGCTGCCTTTGGCTTGGGCCGAGGTTTTTCCAATTTTTGTTTCCCTCTGCATGCCATGTCACATCCCTCTTCCCTCTGTGTCCTCTCTTCCTCCGTGATTTTTTCCCTGATTTTGCAGCATTTCTCAGCTTAATTTTGGCATGTTTTGCTCCTTTCCACTGCAATTCTTTTGCTCCCAGACCGATTTCTGGTGCTCACTGCGTTTCCCAATTTCCCATTTTTGGCTTTTTTTTCTCAAGGGCATTTCACTTGCTCATATCTCCTTTCCAGAGTCTTAGGGAGCCTTTCTTTTCGGATCCGCAAGATTTCGTTTCCCTTCCCGAAAGGAAACAAAGTTTCCTTTCGGGAAGGGAAACGAAATCTTGCGATTTCAATGGGGACCAAAGGGGCAAGCTTTTGGTGCATAGCCCTGCTCTTGCTGCCATGCCATCACTTTTGCTGCCTTTGGCTTGGGCCGAGGTTTGTCCAATTTTTGTTTCCCTCTGCATGCCATGTCACATCCCTCTTCCCCTCTGTGTCCTCTCTTCCTCCGTGATTTTTTCCCTGATTTTGCAGCATTTCTCAGCTTAATTTTGGCATGTTTTGCTCCTTTCCACTGCAATTCTTTTGCTCCCAGACCGATTTCTGGTGCTCACTGCGTTCCCAATTTCCCATTTTTGGCTTTTTTCCTCAAGGGCATTTCACTTGCTCATATCTCCTTTCCAGAGTCTTAGGGAGCCTTTCTTTTCGGATCCGCAAGATTTCGTTTCCCTTCCCGAAAGGAAACTTAGTTTCCTTTCGGGAAGGGAAACGAAATCTTGCGATTTCAATGGGGACCAAAGGGGCAAGCTTTGGTGCATAGCCCTGCTCTTGCTGCCATGCCATCACTTTGCTGCCTTTGGCTTGGGCCGAGGTTTTTCCAATTTTTGTTTCCCTCTGCATGCCATGTCACATCCCTCTTGCCCTCTGTGTCCTCTCTTCCTCCCTGATTTTTTCCCTGATTTTGCAGCATTTCTCAGCCTAATTTTGGCATGTTTTGCTCCTTTCCACTGCAATTCTTTTGCTCCCAGACCGATTTCTGGTGCTCACTGCGTTTCCCAATTTCCCATTTTTGGCTTTTTTTCTCAAGGGCATTTCACTTGCTCATATCTCCTTTCCAGAGTCTTAGGGAGCCTTTCTTTTCGGATCCGCAAGATTTCGTTTCCTTTCGGGAAGGGAAACGAAATCTTGCGATTTCAATGGGGACCAAAGGGGCAAGCTTTGGTGCATAGCCTGCTCTTGCTGCCATGCCATCACTTTTGCTGCCTTTGGCTTGGGCCGAGGTTTTTCCAATTTTTGTTTCCCTCTGCATGCCATGTCACATCCCTCTTCCCCTCTGTGTCCTCTCTTCCTCCGTGATTTTTTCCCTGATTTTGCAGCATTTCTCAGCTTAATTTTGGCATGTTTTGCTCCTTTCCACTGCAATTCTTTTGCTCCCAGACCGATTTCTGGTGCTCACTGCGTTTCCCAATTTCCCATTTTTGGCTTTTTTCCTCAAGGGCATTTCACTTGCTCATATCTCCTTTCCAGAGTCTTAGGGAGCCTTTCTTTTCAGATCCGCAAGATTTCGTTTCCCTTCCCGAAAGGAAACAAAGTTTCCTTTCGGGAAGGGAAACGAAATCTTGACATTTCAATGGGGACCAAAGGGGCAAGCTTTGGTGCATAGCCCTGCTCTTGCTGCCATGCCATCACTTTTGCTGCCTTTGGCTTGGGCCGAGGTTTGTCCAATTTTTGTTTCCCTCTGCATGCCATGTCACATCCCTCTTCCCCTCTGTGTCCTCTCTTCCTCCGTGATTTTTTCCCTGATTTTGCAGCATTTCTCAGCCTAATTTTGGCATGTTTTGCTCCTTTCCACTGCAATTCTTTTGCTCCCAGACCGATTTCTGGTGCTCACTGCGTTTCCCAATTTCCCATTTTTGGCTTTTTTCCTCAAGGGCATTTCACTTGCTCATATCTCCTTTCCAGAGTCTTAGGGAGCCTTTCTTTTCGGATCCGCAAGATTTCGTTTCCCTTCCCGAAAGGAAACTAAGTTTCCTTTCGGGAAGGGAAACGAAATCTTGACATTTCAATGGGGACCAAAGGGGCAAGCTTTGGTGCATAGCCCTGCTCTTGCTGCCATGCCATCACTTTTGCTGCCTTTGGCTTGGGCCGAGGTTTGTCCAATTTTTGTTTCCCTCTGCATGCCATGTCACATCCCTCTTCCCCTCTGTGTCCTCTCTTCCTCCGTGATTTTTTCCCTGATTTTGCAGCATTTCTCAGCCTAATTTTGGCATGTTTTGCTCCTTTCCACTGCAATTCTTTTGCTCCCAGACCGATTTCTGGTGCTCACTGCGTTTCCCAATTTCCCATTTTTGGCTTTTTTCCTCAAGGGCATTTCACTTGCTCATATCTCCTTTCCAGAGTCTTAGGGAGCCTTTCTTTTCGGATCCGCAAGATTTCGTTTCCCTTCCCGAAAGGAAACTAAGTTTCCTTTCGGGAAGGGAAACGAAATCTTGTGATTTCAATGGGGACCAAAGGGGCAAGCTTTGGTGCATAGCCCTGCTCTTGCTGCCATGCCATCACTTTTGCTGCCTTTGGCTTGGGCCGAGGTTTTTCCAATTTTTGTTTCCCTCTGCATGCCATGTCACATCCCTCTTCCCCTCTGTGTCCTCTCTTCCTCCGTGATTTTTTCCCTGATTTTGCAGCATTTCTCAGCTTAATTTTGGCATGTTTTGCTCCTTTCCACTGCAATTCTTTTGCTCCCAGACCGATTTCTGGTGCTCACTGCGTTTCCCAATTTCCCATTTTTGGCTTTTTTTTCTCAAGGGCATTTCACTTGCTCATATCTCCTTTCCAGAGTCTTAGGGAGCCTTTCTTTTCGGATCCGCAAGATTTCGTTTCCCTTCCCGAAAGGAAACAAAGTTTCCTTTCGGGAAGGGAAACGAAATCTTGCGATTTCAATGGGGACCAAAGGGGCAAGCTTTGGTGCATAGCCCTGCTCTTGCTGCCATGCCATCACTTTTGCTGCCTTTGGCTTGGGCCGAGGTTTGTCCAATTTTTGTTTCCCTCTGCATGCCATGTCACATCCCTCTTCCCCTCTGTGTCCTCTCTTCCTCCGTGATTTTTTCCCTGATTTTGCAGCATTTCTCAGCTTAATTTTGGCATGTTTTGCTCCTTTCCACTGCAATTCTTTTGCTCCCAGACCGATTTCTGGTGCTCACTGCGTTTCCCAATTTCCCATTTTTGGCTTTTTTCCTCAAGGGCATTTCACTTGCTCATATCTCCTTTCCAGAGTCTTAGGGAGCCTTTCTTTTCGGATCCGCAAGATTTCGTTTCCCTTCCCGAAAGGAAACTTAGTTTCCTTTCGGGAAGGGAAACGAAATCTTGCGATTTCAATGGGGACCAAAGGGGCAAGCTTTGGTGCATAGCCCTGCTCTTGCTGCCATGCCATCACTTTTGCTGCCTTTGGCTTGGGCCGAGGTTTTTCCAATTTTTGTTTCCCTCTGCATGCCATGTCACATCCCTCTTGCCCTCTGTGTCCTCTCTTCCTCCCTGATTTTTTCCCTGATTTTGCAGCATTTCTCAGCCTAATTTTGGCATGTTTTGCTCCTTTCCACTGCAATTCTTTTGCTCCCAGACCGATTTCTGGTGCTCACTGCGTTTCCCAATTTCCCATTTTTGGCTTTTTTTCTCAAGGGCATTTCACTTGCTCATATCTCCTTTCCAGAGTCTTAGGGAGCCTTTCTTTTCGGATCCGCAAGATTTCGTTTCCTTTCGGGAAGGGAAACGAAATCTTGCGATTTCAATGGGGACCAAAGGGGCAAGCTTTGGTGCATAGCCCTGCTCTTGCTGCCATGCCATCACTTTTGCTGCCTTTGGCTTGGGCCGAGGTTTTTCCAATTTTTGTTTCCCTCTGCATGCCATGTCACATCCCTCTTCCCCTCTGTGTCCTCTCTTCCTCCGTGATTTTTTCCCTGATTTTGCAGCATTTCTCAGCTTAATTTTGGCATGTTTTGCTCCTTTCCACTGCAATTCTTTTGCTCCCAGACCGATTTCTGGTGCTCACTGCGTTTCCCAATTTCCCATTTTTGGCTTTTTTCCTCAAGGGCATTTCACTTGCTCATATCTCCTTTCCAGAGTCTTAGGGAGCCTTTCTTTTCAGATCCGCAAGATTTCGTTTCCCTTCCCGAAAGGAAACAAAGTTTCCTTTCGGGAAGGGAAACGAAATCTTGACATTTCAATGGGGACCAAAGGGGCAAGCTTTGGTGCATAGCCCTGCTCTTGCTGCCATGCCATCACTTTTGCTGCCTTTGGCTTGGGCCGAGGTTTGTCCAATTTTTGTTTCCCTCTGCATGCCATGTCACATCCCTCTTCCCCTCTGTGTCCTCTCTTCCTCCGTGATTTTTTCCCTGATTTTGCAGCATTTCTCAGCCTAATTTTGGCATGTTTTGCTCCTTTCCACTGCAATTCTTTTGCTCCCAGACCGATTTCTGGTGCTCACTGCGTTTCCCAATTTCCCATTTTTGGCTTTTTTCCTCAAGGGCATTTCACTTGCTCATATCTCCTTTCCAGAGTCTTAGGGAGCCTTTCTTTTCGGATCCGCAAGATTTCGTTTCCCTTCCCGAAAGGAAACTAAGTTTCCTTTCGGGAAGGGAAACGAAATCTTGACATTTCAATGGGGACCAAAGGGGCAAGCTTTGGTGCATAGCCCTGCTCTTGCTGCCATGCCATCACTTTTGCTGCCTTTGGCTTGGGCCGAGGTTTGTCCAATTTTTGTTTCCCTCTGCATGCCATGTCACATCCCTCTTCCCCTCTGTGTCCTCTCTTCCTCCGTGATTTTTTCCCTGATTTTGCAGCATTTCTCAGCCTAATTTTGGCATGTTTTGCTCCTTTCCACTGCAATTCTTTTGCTCCCAGACCGATTTCTGGTGCTCACTGCGTTTCCCAATTTCCCATTTTTGGCTTTTTTCCTCAAGGGCATTTCACTTGCTCATATCTCCTTTCCAGAGTCTTAGGGAGCCTTTCTTTTCGGATCCGCAAGATTTCGTTTCCCTTCCCGAAAGGAAACTAAGTTTCCTTTCGGGAAGGGAAACGAAATCTTGACATTTCAATGGGGACCAAAGTGGCAAGCTTTGGTGCATAGCCCTGCTCTTGCTGCCATGCCATCACTTTTGCTGCCTTTGGCTTGGGCCGAGGTTTTTCCAATTTTTGTTTCCCTCTGCATGCCATGTCACATCCCTCTTGCCCTCTGTGTCCTCTCTTCCTCCCTGATTTTTTCCCTGATTTTGCAGCATTTCTCAGCCTAATTTTGGCATGTTTTGCTCCTTTCCACTGCAATTCTTTTGCTCCCAGACCGATTTCTGGTGCTCACTGCGTTTCCCAATTTCCCATTTTTGGCTTTTTTTCTCAAGGGCATTTCACTTGCTCATATCTCCTTTCCAGAGTCTTAGGGAGCCTTTCTTTTCGGATCCGCAAGATTTCGTTTCCTTTCGGGAAGGGAAACGAAATCTTGCGATTTCAATGGGGACCAAAGGGGCAAGCTTTGGTGCATAGCCCTGCTCTTGCTGCCATGCCATCACTTTTGCTGCCTTTGGCTTGGGCCGAGGTTTTTCCAATTTTTGTTTCCCTCTGCATGCCATGTCACATCCCTCTTCCCCTCTGTGTCCTCTCTTCCTCCGTGATTTTTTCCCTGATTTTGCAGCATTTCTCAGCTTAATTTTGGCATGTTTTGCTCCTTTCCACTGCAATTCTTTTGCTCCCAGACCGATTTCTGGTGCTCACTGCGTTTCCCAATTTCCCATTTTTGGCTTTTTTCCTCAAGGGCATTTCACTTGCTCATATCTCCTTTCCAGAGTCTTAGGGAGCCTTTCTTTTCAGATCCGCAAGATTTCGTTTCCCTTCCCGAAAGGAAACAAAGTTTCCTTTCGGGAAGGGAAACGAAATCTTGACATTTCAATGGGGACCAAAGGGGCAAGCTTTGGTGCATAGCCCTGCTCTTGCTGCCATGCCATCACTTTTGCTGCCTTTGGCTTGGGCCGAGGTTTGTCCAATTTTTGTTTCCCTCTGCATGCCATGTCACATCCCTCTTCCCCTCTGTGTCCTCTCTTCCTCCGTGATTTTTTCCCTGATTTTGCAGCATTTCTCAGCCTAATTTTGGCATGTTTTGCTCCTTTCCACTGCAATTCTTTTGCTCCCAGACCGATTTCTGGTGCTCACTGCGTTTCCCAATTTCCCATTTTTGGCTTTTTTCCTCAAGGGCATTTCACTTGCTCATATCTCCTTTCCAGAGTCTTAGGGAGCCTTTCTTTTCGGATCCGCAAGATTTCGTTTCCCTTCCCGAAAGGAAACTAAGTTTCCTTTCGGGAAGGGAAACGAAATCTTGACATTTCAATGGGGACCAAAGGGGCAAGCTTTGGTGCATAGCCCTGCTCTTGCTGCCATGCCATCACTTTTGCTGCCTTTGGCTTGGGCCGAGGTTTTTCCAATTTTTGTTTCCCTCTGCATGCCATGTCACATCCCTCTTGCCCTCTGTGTCCTCTCTTCCTCTGTGATTTTTTCCCTGATTTTGCAGCATTTCTCAGCTTAATTTTGGCATGTTTTGCTCCTTTCCACTGCAATTCTTTTGCTCCCAGACCGATTTCTGGTGCTCACTGCGTTTCCCAATTTCCCATTTTTGGCTTTTTTCCTCAAGGGCATTTCACTTGCTCATATCTCCTTTCCAGAGTCTTAGGGAGCCTTTCTTTTCGGATCCGCAAGATTTCGTTTCCTTTCGGGAAGGGAAACGAAATCTTGCGATTTCAATGGGGACCAAAGGGGCAAGCTTTGGTGCATAGCCCTGCTCTTGCTGCCATGCCATCACTTTTGCTGCCTTTGGCTTGGGCCGAGGTTTGTCCAATTTTTGTTTCCCTCTGCATGCCATGTCACATCCCTCTTCCCCTCTGTGTCCTCTCTTCCTCCGTGATTTTTTCCCTGATTTTGCAGCATTTCTCAGCTTAATTTTGGCATGTTTTGCTCCTTTCCACTGCAATTCTTTTGCTCCCAGACCGATTTCTGGTGCTCACTGCGTTTCCCAATTTCCCATTTTTGGCTTTTTTCCTCAAGGGCATTTCACTTGCTCATATCTCCTTTCCAGAGTCTTAGGGAGCCTTTCTTTTCGGATCCGCAAGATTTCGTTTCCCTTCCCGAAAGGAAACTAAGTTTCCTTTCGGGAAGGGAAACGAAATCTTGCGATTTCAATGGGGACCAAAGGGGCAAGCTTTGGTGCATAGCCCTGCTCTTGCTGCCATGCCATCACTTTTGCTGCCTTTGGCTTGGGCCGAGGTTTTTCCAATTTTTGTTTCCCTCTGCATGCCATGTCACATCCCTCTTCCCCTCTGTGTCCTCTCTTCCTCCGTGATTTTTTCCCTGATTTTGCAGCATTTCTCAGCTTAATTTTGGCATGTTTTGCTCCTTTCCACTGCAATTCTTTTGCTCCCAGACCGATTTCTGGTGCTCACTGCGTTTCCCAATTTCCCATTTTTGGCTTTTTTCCTCAAGGGCATTTCACTTGCTCATATCTCCTTTCCAGAGTCTTAGGGAGCCTTTCTTTTCGGATCCGCAAGATTTCGTTTCCCTTCCCGAAAGGAAACAAAGTTTCCTTTTGGGAAGGGAAACGAAATCTTGCGATTTCAATGGGGACCAAAGGGGCAAGCTTTGGTGCATAGCCCTGCTCTTGCTGCCATGCCATCACTTTTGCTGCCTTTGGCTTGGGCCGAGGTTTTTCCAATTTTTGTTTCCCTCTGCATGCCATGTCACATCCCTCTTCCCCTCTGTGTCCTCTCTTCCTCCCTGATTTTTTCCCTGATTTTGCAGCATTTCTCAGCCTAATTTTGGCATGTTTTGCTCCTTTCCACTGCAATTCTTTTGCTCCCAGACCGATTTCTGGTGCTCACTGCGTTTCCCAATTTCCCATTTTTGGCTTTTTTTCTCAAGGGCATTTCACTTGCTCATATCTCCTTTCCAGATTCTTAGGGAGCCTTTCTTTTCAGATCCGCAAGATTTCGTTTCCCTTCCCGAAAGGAAACAAAGTTTCCTTTCGGGAAGGGAAACGAAATCTTGCGATTTCAATGGGGACCAAAGGGGCAAGCTTTGGTGCATAGCCCTGCTCTTGCTGCCATGCCATCACTTTTGCTGCCTTTGGCTTGGGCCGAGGTTTGTCAAATTTTTGTTTCCCTCTGCATGCCATGTCACATCCCTCTTCCCCTCTGTGTCCTCTCTTCCTCCCTGATTTTTTCCCTGATTTTGCAGCATTTCTCAGCCTAATTTTGGCATGTTTTGCTCCTTTCCACTGCAATTCTTTTGCTCCCAGACCGATTTCTGGTGCTCACTGCGTTTCCCAATTTCCCATTTTTGGCTTTTTTCCTCAAGGGCATTTCACTTGCTCATATCTCCTTTCCAGAGTCTTAGGGAGCCTTTCTTTTCGGATCCGCAAGATTTCGTTTCCCTTCCCGAAAGGAAACAAAGTTTCCTTTCGGGAAGGGAAACGAAATCTTGCGATTTCAATGGGGACCAAAAGGGCAAGCTTTGGTGCATAGCCCTGCTCTTGCTGCCATGCCATCACTTTTGCTGCCTTTGGCTTGGGCCGAGGTTTTTCCAATTTTTGTTTCCCTCTGCATGCCATGTCACATCCCTCTTCCCCTCTGTGTCCTCTCTTCCTCCCTGATTTTTTCCCTGATTTTGCAGCATTTCTCAGCCTAATTTTGGCATGTTTTGCTCCTTTCCACTGCAATTCTTTTGCTCCCAGACCGATTTCTGGTGCTCACTGCGTTTCCCAATTTCCCATTTTTGGCTTTTTTCCTCAAGGGCATTTCACTTGCTCATATCTCCTTTCCAGAGTCTTAGGGAGCCTTTCTTTTCGGATCCGCAAGATTTCGTTTCCCTTCCCGAAAGGAAACAAAGTTTCCTTTCGGGAAGGGAAACGAAATCTTGCGATTCAATGGGGACCAAAGGGGCAAGCTTTGGTGCATAGCCCTGCTCTTCCTGCCATGCCATCACTTTTGCTGCCTTTGGCTTGGGCCGAGGTTTTTCCAATTTTTGTTTCCCTCTGCATGCCATGTCACATCCCTCTTCCCCTCTGTGTCCTCTCTTCCTCCCTGATTTTTTCCCTGATTTTGCAGCATTTCTCAGCCTAATTTTGGCATGTTTTGCTCCTTTCCACTGCAATTCTTTTGCTCCCAGACCGATTTCTGGTGCTCACTGCGTTTCCCAATTTCCCATTTTTGGCTTTTTTCCTCAAGGGCATTTCACTTGCTCATATCTCCTTTCCAGAGTCTTAGGGAGCCTTTCTTTTCGGATCCGCAAGATTTCGTTTCCCTTCCCGAAAGGAAACTAAGTTTCCTTTCGGGAAGGGAAACGAAATCTTGCGATTTCAATGGGGACCAAAGGGGCAAGCTTTGGTGCATAGCCCTGCTCTTGCTGCCATGCCATCACTTTTGCTGCCTTTGGCTTGGGCCGAGGTTTTTCCAATTTTTGTTTCCCTCTGCATGCCATGTCACATCCCTCTTCCCCTCTGTGTCCTCTCTTCCTCCGTGATTTTTTCCCTGATTTTGCAGCATTTCTCAGCTTAATTTTGGCATGTTTTGCTCCTTTCCACTGCAATTCTTTTGCTCCCAGACCGATTTCTGGTGCTCACTGCGTTTCCCAATTTCCCATTTTTGGCTTTTTTTCTCAAGGGCATTTCACTTGCTCATATCTCCTTTCCAGAGTCTTAGGGAGCCTTTCTTTTCGGATCCGCAAGATTTCGTTTCCCTTCCCGAAAGGAAACAAAGTTTCCTTTCGGGAAGGGAAACGAAATCTTGCGATTTCAATGGGGACCAAAGGGGCAAGCTTTGCTGCATAGCCCTGCTCTTGCTGCCATGCCATCACTTTTGCTGCCTTTGGCTTGGGCCGAGGTTTGTCAAATTTTTGTTTCCCTCTGCATGCCATGTCACATCCCTCTTCCCCTCTGTGTCCTCTCTTCCTCTGTGATTTTTTCCCTGATTTTGCAGCATTTCTCAGCTTAATTTTGGCATGTTTTGCTCCTTTCCACTGCAATTCTTTTGCTCCCAGACCGATTTCTGGTGCTCACTGCGTTTCCCAATTTCCCATTTTTGGCTTTTTTCCTCAAGGGCATTTCACTTGCTCATATCTCCTTTCCAGAGTCTTAGGGAGCCTTTCTTTTCGGATCCGCAAGATTTCGTTTCCCTTCCCGAAAGGAAACTAAGTTTCCTTTCGGGAAGGGAAACGAAATCTTGCGATTTCAATGGGGACCAAAGGGGCAAGCTTTGGTGCATAGCCCTGCTCTTGCTGCCATGCCATCACTTTTGCTGCCTTTGGCTTGGGCCGAGGTTTTTCCAATTTTTGTTTCCCTCTGCATGCCATGTCACATCCCTCTTGCCCTCTGTGTCCTCTCTTCCTCCCTGATTTTTTCCCTGATTTTGCAGCATTTCTCAGCCTAATTTTGGCATGTTTTGCTCCTTTCCACTGCAATTCTTTTGCTCCCAGACCGATTTCTGGTGCTCACTGCGTTTCCCAATTTCCCATTTTTGGCTTTTTTCCTCAAGGGCATTTCACTTGCTCATATCTCCTTTCCAGAGTCTTAGGGAGCCTTTCTTTTCGGATCCGCAAGATTTCGTTTCCTTTCGGGAAGGGAAACGAAATCTTGTGATTTCAATGGGGACCAAAGGGGCAAGCTTTGGTGCATAGCCCTGCTCTTGCTGCCATGCCATCACTTTTGCTGCCTTTGGCTTGGGCCGAGGTTTTTCCAATTTTTGTTTCCCTCTGCATGCCATGTCACATCCCTCTTCCCCTCTGTGTCCTCTCTTCCTCCGTGATTTTTTACCTGATTTTGCAGCATTTCTCAGCCTAATTTTGGCATGTTTTGCTCCTTTCCACTGCAATTCTTTTGCTCCCAGACCGATTTCTGGTGCTCACTGCGTTTCCCAATTTCCCATTTTTGGCTTTTTTCCTCAAGGGCATTTCACTTGCTCATATCTCCTTTCCAGAGTCTTAGGGAGCCTTTCTTTTCGGATCCGCAAGATTTCGTTTCCCTTCCCGAAAGGAAACAAAGTTTCCTTTTGGGAAGGGAAACGAAATCTTGCGATTTCAATGGGGACCAAAGGGGCAAGCTTTGGTGCATAGCCCTGCTCTTGCTGCCATGCCATCACTTTTGCTGCCTTTGGCTTGGGCCGAGGTTTTTCCAATTTTTGTTTCCCTCTGCATGCCATGTCACATCCCTCTTCCCCTCTGTGTCCTCTCTTCCTCCCTGATTTTTTCCCTGATTTTGCAGCATTTCTCAGCCTAATTTTGGCATGTTTTGCTCCTTTCCACTGCAATTCTTTTGCTCCCAGACCGATTTCTGGTGCTCACTGCGTTTCCCAATTTCCCATTTTTGGCTTTTTTCCTCAAGGGCATTTCACTTGCTCATATCTCCTTTCCAGAGTCTTAGGGAGCCTTTCTTTTCGGATCCGCAAGATTTCGTTTCCCTTCCCAAAAGGAAACAAAGTTTCCTTTCGGGAAGGGAAACGAAATCTTGCGATTTCAATGGGGACCAAAGGGGCAAGCTTTGGTGCATAGCCCTGCTCTTGCTGCCATGCCGTCACTTTTGCTGCCTTTGGCTTGGGCCGAGGTTTTTCCAATTTTTGTTTCCCTCTGCATGCCATGTCACATCCCTCTTGCCCTCTGTGTCCTCTCTTCCTCCGTGATTTTTTACCTGATTTTGCAGCATTTCTCAGCTTAATTTTGGCATGTTTTGCTCCTTTCCACTGCAATTCTTTTGCTCCCAGACCGATTTCTGGTGCTCACTGCGTTTCCCAATTTCCCATTTTTGGCTTTTTTCCTCAAGGGCATTTCACTTGCTCATATCTCCTTTCCAGAGTCTTAGGGAGCCTTTCTTTTCGGATCCGCAAGATTTCGTTTCCCTTCCCGAAAGGAAACAAAGTTTCCTTTCGGGAAGGGAAACGAAATCTTGCGATTCAATGGGGACCAAAGGGGCAAGCTTTGGTGCATAGCCCTGCTCTTCCTGCCATGCCATCACTTTTGCTGCCTTTGGCTTGGGCCGAGGTTTTTCCAATTTTTGTTTCCCTCTGCATGCCATGTCACATCCCTCTTCCCCTCTGTGTCCTCTCTTCCTCCCTGATTTTTTCCCTGATTTTGCAGCATTTCTCAGCCTAATTTTGGCATGTTTTGCTCCTTTCCACTGCAATTCTTTTGCTCCCAGACCGATTTCTGGTGCTCACTGCGTTTCCCAATTTCCCATTTTTGGCTTTTTTCCTCAAGGGCATTTCACTTGCTCATATCTCCTTTCCAGAGTCTTAGGGAGCCTTTCTTTTCGGATCCGCAAGATTTCGTTTCCCTTCCCGAAAGGAAACTAAGTTTCCTTTCGGGAAGGGAAACGAAATCTTGCGATTTCAATGGGGACCAAAGGGGCAAGCTTTGGTGCATAGCCCTGCTCTTGCTGCCATGCCATCACTTTTGCTGCCTTTGGCTTGGGCCGAGGTTTTTCCAATTTTTGTTTCCCTCTGCATGCCATGTCACATCCCTCTTCCCCTCTGTGTCCTCTCTTCCTCCGTGATTTTTTCCCTGATTTTGCAGCATTTCTCAGCTTAATTTTGGCATGTTTTGCTCCTTTCCACTGCAATTCTTTTGCTCCCAGACCGATTTCTGGTGCTCACTGCGTTTCCCAATTTCCCATTTTTGGCTTTTTTTCTCAAGGGCATTTCACTTGCTCATATCTCCTTTCCAGAGTCTTAGGGAGCCTTTCTTTTCGGATCCGCAAGATTTCGTTTCCCTTCCCGAAAGGAAACAAAGTTTCCTTTCGGGAAGGGAAACGAAATCTTGCGATTTCAATGGGGACCAAAGGGGCAAGCTTTGCTGCATAGCCCTGCTCTTGCTGCCATGCCATCACTTTTGCTGCCTTTGGCTTGGGCCGAGGTTTGTCAAATTTTTGTTTCCCTCTGCATGCCATGTCACATCCCTCTTCCCCTCTGTGTCCTCTCTCTTTCTCTGTGATTTTTTCCCTGATTTTGCAGCATTTCTCAGCTTAATTTTGGCATGTTTTGCTCCTTTCCACTGCAATTCTTTTGCTCCCAGACCGATTTCTGGTGCTCACTGCGTTTCCCAATTTCCCATTTTTGGCTTTTTTCCTCAAGGGCATTTCACTTGCTCATATCTCCTTTCCAGAGTCTTAGGGAGCCTTTCTTTTCGGATCCGCAAGATTTCGTTTCCCTTCCCGAAAGGAAACTAAGTTTCCTTTCGGGAAGGGAAACGAAATCTTGCGATTTCAATGGGGACCAAAGGGGCAAGCTTTGGTGCATAGCCCTGCTCTTGCTGCCATGCCATCACTTTTGCTGCCTTTGGCTTGGGCCGAGGTTTTTCCAATTTTTGTTTCCCTCTGCATGCCATGTCACATCCCTCTTGCCCTCTGTGTCCTCTCTTCCTCCCTGATTTTTTCCCTGATTTTGCAGCATTTCTCAGCCTAATTTTGGCATGTTTTGCTCCTTTCCACTGCAATTCTTTTGCTCCCAGACCGATTTCTGGTGCTCACTGCGTTTCCCAATTTCCCATTTTTGGCTTTTTTCCTCAAGGGCATTTCACTTGCTCATATCTCCTTTCCAGAGTCTTAGGGAGCCTTTCTTTTCGGATCCGCAAGATTTCGTTTCCCTTCCCGAAAGGAAACTAAGTTTCCTTTCGGGAAGGGAAACGAAATCTTGTGATTTCAATGGGGACCAAAGGGGCAAGCTTTGGTGCATAGCCCTGCTCTTGCTGCCATGCCATCACTTTTGCTGCCTTTGGCTTGGGCCGAGGTTTTTCCAATTTTTGTTTCCCTCTGCATGCCATGTCACATCCCTCTTCCCCTCTGTGTCCTCTCTTCCTCCGTGATTTTTTCCCTGATTTTGCAGCATTTCTCAGCTTAATTTTGGCATGTTTTGCTCCTTTCCACTGCAATTCTTTTGCTCCCAGACCGATTTCTGGTGCTCACTGCGTTTCCCAATTTCCCATTTTTGGCTTTTTTCCTCAAGGGCATTTCACTTGCTCATATCTCCTTTCCAGAGTCTTAGGGAGCCTTTCTTTTCAGATCCGCAAGATTTCGTTTCCCTTCCCGAAAGGAAACAAAGTTTCCTTTCGGGAAGGGAAACGAAATCTTGACATTTCAATGGGGACCAAAGGGGCAAGCTTTGGTGCATAGCCCTGCTCTTGCTGCCATGCCATCACTTTTGCTGCCTTTGGCTTGGGCCGAGGTTTGTCCAATTTTTGTTTCCCTCTGCATGCCATGTCACATCCCTCTTCCCCTCTGTGTCCTCTCTTCCTCCGTGATTTTTTCCCTGATTTTGCAGCATTTCTCAGCCTAATTTTGGCATGTTTTGCTCCTTTCCACTGCAATTCTTTTGCTCCCAGACCGATTTCTGGTGCTCACTGCGTTTCCCAATTTCCCATTTTTGGCTTTTTTCCTCAAGGGCATTTCACTTGCTCATATCTCCTTTCCAGAGTCTTAGGGAGCCTTTCTTTTCGGATCCGCAAGATTTCGTTTCCCTTCCCGAAAGGAAACTAAGTTTCCTTTCGGGAAGGGAAACGAAATCTTGACATTTCAATGGGGACCAAAGTGGCAAGCTTTGGTGCATAGCCCTGCTCTTGCTGCCATGCCATCACTTTTGCTGCCTTTGGCTTGGGCCGAGGTTTTTCCAATTTTTGTTTCCCTCTGCATGCCATGTCACATCCCTCTTGCCCTCTGTGTCCTCTCTTCCTCCGTGATTTTTTCCCTCATTTTGCAGCATTTCTCAGCCTAATTTTGGCATGTTTTGCTCCTTTCCACTGCAATTCTTTTGCTCCCAGACCGATTTCTGGTGCTCACTGCGTTTCCCAATTTCCCATTTTTGGCTTTTTTTCTCAAGGGCATTTCACTTGCTCATATCTCCTTTCCAGAGTCTTAGGGAGCCTTTCTTTTCGGATCCGCAAGATTTCGTTTCCTTTCGGGAAGGGAAACGAAATCTTGCGATTTCAATGGGGACCAAAGGGGCAAGCTTTGGTGCATAGCCCTGCTCTTGCTGCCATGCCATCACTTTTGCTGCCTTTGGCTTGGGCCGAGGTTTTTCCAATTTTTGTTTCCCTCTGCATGCCATGTCACATCCCTCTTCCCCTCTGTGTCCTCTCTTCCTCCGTGATTTTTTCCCTGATTTTGCAGCATTTCTCAGCTTAATTTTGGCATGTTTTGCTCCTTTCCACTGCAATTCTTTTGCTCCCAGACCGATTTCTGGTGCTCACTGCGTTTCCCAATTTCCCATTTTTGGCTTTTTTTCTCAAGGGCATTTCACTTGCTCATATCTCCTTTCCAGAGTCTTAGGGAGCCTTTCTTTTCAGATCCGCAAGATTTCGTTTCCCTTCCCGAAAGGAAACAAAGTTTCCTTTCGGGAAGGGAAACGAAATCTTGACATTTCAATGGGGACCAAAGGGGCAAGCTTTGGTGCATAGCCCTGCTCTTGCTGCCATGCCATCACTTTTGCTGCCTTTGGCTTGGGCCGAGGTTTTTCCAATTTTTGTTTCCCTCTGCATGCCATGTCACATCCCTCTTCCCCTCTGTGTCCTCTCTTCCTCCGTGATTTTTTCCCTGATTTTGCAGCATTTCTCAGCCTAATTTTGGCATGTTTTGCTCCTTTCCACTGCAATTCTTTTGCTCCCAGACCGATTTCTGGTGCTCACTGCGTTTCCCAATTTCCCATTTTTGGCTTTTTTCCTCAAGGGCATTTCACTTGCTCATATCTCCTTTCCAGAGTCTTAGGGAGCCTTTCTTTTCGGATCCGCAAGATTTCGTTTCCCTTCCCGAAAGGAAACTAAGTTTCCTTTCGGGAAGGGAAACGAAATCTTGACATTTCAATGGGGACCAAAGGGGCAAGCTTTGGTGCATAGCCCTGCTCTTGCTGCCATGCCATCACTTTTGCTGCCTTTGGCTTGGGCCGAGGTTTTTCCAATTTTTGTTTCCCTCTGCATGCCATGTCACATCCCTCTTGCCCTCTGTGTCCTCTCTTCCTCCGTGATTTTTTCCCTGATTTTGCAGCATTTCTCAGCCTAATTTTGGCATGTTTTGCTCCTTTCCACTGCAATTCTTTTGCTCCCAGACCGATTTCTGGTGCTCACTGCGTTTCCCAATTTCCCATTTTTGGCTTTTTTCCTCAAGGGCATTTCACTTGCTCATATCTCCTTTCCAGAGTCTTAGGGAGCCTTTCTTTTCGGATCCGCAAGATTTCGTTTCCTTTCGGGAAGGGAAACGAAATCTTGTGATTTCAATGGGGACCAAAGGGGCAAGCTTTGGTGCATAGCCCTGCTCTTGCTGCCATGCCATCACTTTTGCTGCCTTTGGCTTGGGCCGAGGTTTTTCCAATTTTTGTTTCCCTCTGCATGCCATGTCACATCCCTCTTCCCCTCTGTGTCCTCTCTTCCTCCCTGATTTTTTCCCTGAATTTGCAGCATTTCTCAGCCTAATTTTGGCATGTTTTGCTCCTTTCCACTGCAATTCTTTTGCTCCCAGACCGATTTCTGGTGCTCACTGCGTTTCCCAATTTCCCATTTTTGGCTTTTTTCCTCAAGGGCATTTCACTTGCTCATATCTCCTTTCCAGAGTCTTAGGGAGCCTTTCTTTTCGGATCCGCAAGATTTCGTTTCCCTTCCCGAAAGGAAACTAAGTTTCCTTTCGGGAAGGGAAACGAAATCTTGCGATTTCAATGGGGACCAAAGGGGCAAGCTTTGGTGCATAGCCCTGCTCTTGCTGCCATGCCGTCACTTTTGCTGCCTTTGGCTTGGGCCGAGGTTTTTCCAATTTTTGTTTCCCTCTGCATGCCATGTCACATCCCTCTTGCCCTCTGTGTCCTCTCTTCCTCCGTGATTTTTTACCTGATTTTGCAGCATTTCTCAGCTTAATTTTGGCATGTTTTGCTCCTTTCCACTGCAATTCTTTTGCTCCCAGACCGATTTCTGGTGCTCACTGCGTTTCCCAATTTCCCATTTTTGGCTTTTTTCCTCAAGGGCATTTCACTTGCTCATATCTCCTTTCCAGAGTCTTAGGGAGCCTTTCTTTTCGGATCCGCAAGATTTCGTTTCCCTTCCCGAAAGGAAACAAAGTTTCCTTTCGGGAAGGGAAACGAAATCTTGCGATTCAATGGGGACCAAAGGGGCAAGCTTTGGTGCATAGCCCTGCTCTTCCTGCCATGCCATCACTTTTGCTGCCTTTGGCTTGGGCCGAGGTTTTTCCAATTTTTGTTTCCCTCTGCATGCCATGTCACATCCCTCTTCCCCTCTGTGTCCTCTCTTCCTCCCTGATTTTTTCCCTGATTTTGCAGCATTTCTCAGCCTAATTTTGGCATGTTTTGCTCCTTTCCACTGCAATTCTTTTGCTCCCAGACCGATTTCTGGTGCTCACTGCGTTTCCCAATTTCCCATTTTTGGCTTTTTTCCTCAAGGGCATTTCACTTGCTCATATCTCCTTTCCAGATTCTTAGGGAGCCTTTCTTTTCGGATCCGCAAGATTTCGTTTCCCTTCCCGAAAGGAAACTAAGTTTCCTTTCGGGAAGGGAAACGAAATCTTGCGATTTCAATGGGGACCAAAGGGGCAAGCTTTGGTGCATAGCCCTGCTCTTGCTGCCATGCCATCACTTTTGCTGCCTTTGGCTTGGGCCGAGGTTTTTCCAATTTTTGTTTCCCTCTGCATGCCATGTCACATCCCTCTTCCCCTCTGTGTCCTCTCTTCCTCCGTGATTTTTTCCCTGATTTTGCAGCATTTCTCAGCTTAATTTTGGCATGTTTTGCTCCTTTCCACTGCAATTCTTTTGCTCCCAGACCGATTTCTGGTGCTCACTGCGTTTCCCAATTTCCCATTTTTGGCTTTTTTTCTCAAGGGCATTTCACTTGCTCATATCTCCTTTCCAGAGTCTTAGGGAGCCTTTCTTTTCGGATCCGCAAGATTTCGTTTCCCTTCCCGAAAGGAAACAAAGTTTCCTTTCGGGAAGGGAAACGAAATCTTGCGATTTCAATGGGGACCAAAGGGGCAAGCTTTGCTGCATAGCCCTGCTCTTGCTGCCATGCCATCACTTTTGCTGCCTTTGGCTTGGGCCGAGGTTTGTCAAATTTTTGTTTCCCTCTGCATGCCATGTCACATCCCTCTTCCCCTCTGTGTCCTCTCTCTTTCTCTGTGATTTTTTCCCTGATTTTGCAGCATTTCTCAGCTTAATTTTGGCATGTTTTGCTCCTTTCCACTGCAATTCTTTTGCTCCCAGACCGATTTCTGGTGCTCACTGCGTTTCCCAATTTCCCATTTTTGGCTTTTTTCCTCAAGGGCATTTCACTTGCTCATATCTCCTTTCCAGAGTCTTAGGGAGCCTTTCTTTTCGGATCCGCAAGATTTCGTTTCCCTTCCCGAAAGGAAACTAAGTTTCCTTTCGGGAAGGGAAACGAAATCTTGCGATTTCAATGGGGACCAAAGGGGCAAGCTTTGGTGCATAGCCCTGCTCTTGCTGCCATGCCATCACTTTTGCTGCCTTTGGCTTGGGCCGAGGTTTTTCCAATTTTTGTTTCCCTCTGCATGCCATGTCACATCCCTCTTGCCCTCTGTGTCCTCTCTTCCTCCCTGATTTTTTCCCTGATTTTGCAGCATTTCTCAGCCTAATTTTGGCATGTTTTGCTCCTTTCCACTGCAATTCTTTTGCTCCCAGACCGATTTCTGGTGCTCACTGCGTTTCCCAATTTCCCATTTTTGGCTTTTTTCCTCAAGGGCATTTCACTTGCTCATATCTCCTTTCCAGAGTCTTAGGGAGCCTTTCTTTTCGGATCCGCAAGATTTCGTTTCCCTTCCCGAAAGGAAACTAAGTTTCCTTTCGGGAAGGGAAACGAAATCTTGTGATTTCAATGGGGACCAAAGGGGCAAGCTTTGGTGCATAGCCCTGCTCTTGCTGCCATGCCATCACTTTTGCTGCCTTTGGCTTGGGCCGAGGTTTTTCCAATTTTTGTTTCCCTCTGCATGCCATGTCACATCCCTCTTCCCCTCTGTGTCCTCTCTTCCTCCGTGATTTTTTCCCTGATTTTGCAGCATTTCTCAGCTTAATTTTGGCATGTTTTGCTCCTTTCCACTGCAATTCTTTTGCTCCCAGACCGATTTCTGGTGCTCACTGCGTTTCCCCAATTTCCCATTTTTGGCTTTTTTCCTCAAGGGCATTTCACTTGCTCATATCTCCTTTCCAGAGTCTTAGGGAGCCTTTCTTTTCAGATCCGCAAGATTTCGTTTCCCTTCCCGAAAGGAAACAAAGTTTCCTTTCGGGAAGGGAAACGAAATCTTGACATTTCAATGGGGACCAAAGGGGCAAGCTTTGGTGCATAGGCCCTGCTCTTGCTGCCATGCATCACTTTTGCTGCCTTTGGCTTGGGCCGAGGTTTGTCCAATTTTTGTTTCCCTCTGCATGCCATGTCACATCCCTCTTCCCCTCTGTGTCCTCTCTTCCTCCGTGATTTTTTCCCTGATTTTGCAGCATTTCTCAGCCTAATTTTGGCATGTTTTGCTCCTTTCCACTGCAATTCTTTTGCTCCCAGACCGATTTCTGGTGCTCACTGCGTTTCCCAATTTCCCATTTTTGGCTTTTTTCCTCAAGGGCATTTCACTTGCTCATATCTCCTTTCCAGAGTCTTAGGGAGCCTTTCTTTTCGGATCCGCAAGATTTCGTTTCCCTTCCCGAAAGGAAACTAAGTTTCCTTTCGGGAAGGGAAACGAAATCTTGACATTTCAATGGGGACCAAAGTGGCAAGCTTTGGTGCATAGCCCTGCTCTTGCTGCCATGCCATCACTTTTGCTGCCTTTGGCTTGGGCCGAGGTTTTTCCAATTTTTGTTTCCCTCTGCATGCCATGTCACATCCCTCTTGCCCTCTGTGTCCTCTCTTCCTCCGTGATTTTTTCCCTCATTTTGCAGCATTTCTCAGCCTAATTTTGGCATGTTTTGCTCCTTTCCACTGCAATTCTTTTGCTCCCAGACCGATTTCTGGTGCTCACTGCGTTTCCCAATTTCCCATTTTTGGCTTTTTTTCTCAAGGGCATTTCACTTGCTCATATCTCCTTTCCAGAGTCTTAGGGAGCCTTTCTTTCGGATCCGCAAGATTTCGTTTCCTTTCGGGAAGGGAAACGAAATCTTGCGATTTCAATGGGGACCAAAGGGGCAAGCTTTGGTGCATAGCCCTGCTCTTGCTGCCATGCCATCACTTTTGCTGCCTTTGGCTTGGGCCGAGGTTTTTCCAATTTTTGTTTCCCTCTGCATGCCATGTCACATCCCTCTTCCCCTCTGTGTCCTCTCTTCCTCCGTGATTTTTTCCCTGATTTTGCAGCATTTCTCAGCTTAATTTTGGCATGTTTTGCTCCTTTCCACTGCAATTCTTTTGCTCCCAGACCGATTTCTGGTGCTCACTGCGTTTCCCAATTTCCCATTTTTGGCTTTTTTTCTCAAGGGCATTTCACTTGCTCATATCTCCTTTCCAGAGTCTTAGGGAGCCTTTCTTTTCAGATCCGCAAGATTTCGTTTCCCTTCCCGAAAGGAAACAAAGTTTCCTTTCGGGAAGGGGAAACGAAATCTTGACATTTCAATGGGGACCAAAGGGGCAAGCTTTGGTGCATAGCCCTGCTCTTGCTGCCATGCCATCACTTTTGCTGCCTTTGGCTTGGGCCGAGGTTTTTCCAATTTTGTTTCCCTCTGCATGCCATGTCACATCCCTCTTCCCCTCTGTGTCCTCTCTTCCTCCGTGATTTTTTCCTGATTTTTGCAGCATTTCTCAGCCTAATTTTGGCATGTTTTGCTCCTTTCCACTGCAATTCTTTTGCTCCCAGACCGATTTCTGGTGCTCACTGCGTTTCCCAATTTCCCATTTTTGGCTTTTTTCCTCAAGGGCATTTCACTTGCTCATATCTCCTTTCCAGAGTCTTAGGGAGCCTTTCTTTTCGGATCCGCAAGATTTCGTTTCCCTTCCCGAAAGGAAACTAAGTTTCCTTTCGGGAAGGGAAACGAAATCTTGACATTTCAATGGGGACCAAAGGGGCAAGCTTTGGTGCATAGCCCTGCTCTTGCTGCCATGCCATCACTTTTGCTGCCTTTGGCTTGGGCCGAGGTTTTTCCAATTTTTGTTTCCCTCTGCATGCCATGTCACATCCCTCCTTGCCCTCTGTGTCCTCTCTTCCTCCGTGATTTTTTCCCTGATTTTGCAGCATTTCTCAGCCTAATTTTGGCATGTTTTGCTCCTTTCCACTGCAATTCTTTTGCTCCCAGACCGATTTCTGGTGCTCACTGCGTTTCCCAATTTCCCATTTTTGGCTTTTTTCCTCAAGGGCATTTCACTTGCTCATATCTCCTTTCCAGAGTCTTAGGGAGCCTTTCTTTTCGGATCCGCAAGATTTCGTTTCCTTTCGGGAAGGGAAACGAAATCTTGTGATTTCAATGGGGACCAAAGGGGCAAGCTTTGGTGCATAGCCCTGCTCTTGCTGCCATGCCATCACTTTTGCTGCCTTTGGCTTGGGCCGAGGTTTTTTCCAATTTTTGTTTCCCTCTGCATGCCATGTCACATCCCTCTTCCCCTCTGTGTCCTCTCTTCCTCCCTGATTTTTTCCCTGAATTTGCAGCATTTCTCAGCCTAATTTTGGCATGTTTTGCTCCTTTCCACTGCAATTCTTTTGCTCCCAGACCGATTTCTGGTGCTCACTGCGTTTCCCAATTTCCCATTTTGGCTTTTTTCCTCAAGGGCATTTCACTTGCTCATATCTCCTTTCCAGAGTCTTAGGGAGCCTTTCTTTTCGGATCCGCAAGATTTCGTTTCCCTTCCCGAAAGGAAACAAAGTTTCCTTTTGGGAAGGGAAACGAAATCTTGCGATTTCAATGGGGACCAAAGGGGCAAGCTTTGTGCATAGCCCTGCTCTTGCTGCCATGCCATCACTTTTGCTGCCTTTGGCTTGGGCCGAGGTTTTTCCAATTTTTGTTTCCCTCTGCATGCCATGTCACATCCCTCTTGCCCTCTGTGTCCTCTCTTCCTCCCTGATTTTTTCCCTGATTTTGCAGCATTTCTCAGCCTAATTTTGGCATGTTTTGCTCCTTTCCACTGCAATTCTTTTGCTCCCAGACCGATTTCTGGTGCTCACTGCGTTTCCCAATTTCCCATTTTGGCTTTTTTCCTCAAGGGCATTTCACTTGCTCATATCTCCTTTCCAGAGTCTTAGGGAGCCTTTCTTTTCGGATCCGCAAGATTTCGTTTCCCTTCCCGAAAGGAAACTAAGTTTCCTTTCGGGAAGGGAAACGAAATCTTGTGATTTCAATGGGGACCAAAGGGGCAAGCTTTGGTGCATAGCCCTGCTCTTGCTGCCATGCCATCACTTTTGCTGCCTTTGGCTTGGGCCGAGGTTTTTCCAATTTTTGTTTCCCTCTGCATGCCATGTCACATCCCTCTTCCCCTCTGTGTCCTCTCTTCCTTCCGTGATTTTTTCCCTGATTTTGCAGCATTTCTCAGCTTAATTTTGGCATGTTTTGCTCCTTTCCACTGCAATTCTTTTGCTCCCAGACCGATTTCTGGTGCTCACTGCGTTTCCCAATTTCCCATTTTTGGCTTTTTTCCTCAAGGGCATTTCACTTGCTCATATCTCCTTTCCAGAGTCTTAGGGAGCCTTTCTTTTCAGATCCGCAAGATTTCGTTTCCCTTCCCGAAAGGAAACAAAGTTTCCTTTCGGGAAGGGAAACGAAATCTTGACATTTCAATGGGGACCAAAGGGGCAAGCTTTGGTGCATAGCCCTGCTCTTGCTGCCATGCCATCACTTTTGCTGCCTTTGGCTTGGGCCGAGGTTTGTCCAATTTTGTTTCCCTCTGCATGCCATGTCACATCCCTCTTCCCCTCTGTGTCCTCTCTTCCTCCGTGATTTTTTCCTGATTTTGCAGCATTTCTCAGCCTAATTTTGGCATGTTTTGCTCCTTTCCACTGCAATTCTTTTGCTCCCAGACCGATTTCTGGTGCTCACATGCGTTTCCCAATTTCCCATTTTTGGCTTTTTTCCTCAAGGGCATTTCACTTGCTCATATCTCCTTTCCAGAGTCTTAGGGAGCCTTTCTTTTCGGATCCGCAAGATTTCGTTTCCCTTCCCGAAAGGGAAACTAAGTTTCCTTTCGGGAAGGGAAACGAAATCTTGACATTTCAATGGGGACCAAAGGGGCAAGCTTTGGTGCATAGCCCTGCTCTTGCTGCCATGCCATCACTTTTGCTGCCTTTGGCTTGGGCCGAGGTTTTTCCAATTTTTGTTTCCCTCTGCATGCCATGTCACATCCCTCTTGCCCTCTGTGTCCTCTCTTCCTCCCTGATTTTTTCCCTGATTTTGCAGCATTTCTCAGCCTAATTTTGGCATGTTTTGCTCCTTTCCACTGCAATTCTTTTGCTCCCAGACCGATTTCTGGTGCTCACTGCGTTTCCCAATTTCCCATTTTTGGCTTTTTTTCTCAAGGGCATTTCACTTGCTCATATCTCCTTTCCAGAGTCTTAGGGAGCCTTTCTTTTCGGATCCGCAAGATTTCGTTTCCTTTCGGGAAGGGAAACGAAATCTTGCGATTTCAATGGGGACCAAAGGGGCAAGCTTTGGTGCATAGCCCTGCTCTTGCTGCCATGCCATCACTTTTGCTGCCTTTGGCTTGGGCCGAGGTTTTTCCAATTTTTGTTTCCCTCTGCATGCCATGTCACATCCCTCTTCCCCTCTGTGTCCTCTCTTCCTCCGTGATTTTTTCCCTGATTTTGCAGCATTTCTCAGCTTAATTTTGGCATGTTTTGCTCCTTTCCACTGCAATTCTTTTGCTCCCAGACCGATTTCTGGTGCTCACTGCGTTTCCCAATTTCCCATTTTTGGCTTTTTTTCTCAAGGGCATTTCACTTGCTCATATCTCCTTTCCAGAGTCTTAGGGAGCCTTTCTTTTCAGATCCGCAAGATTTCGTTTCCCTTCCCGAAAGGAAACAAAGTTTCCTTTCGGGAAGGGAAACGAAATCTTGACATTTCAATGGGGACCAAAGGGGCAAGCTTTGGTGCATAGCCCTGCTCTTGCTGCCATGCCATCACTTTTGCTGCCTTTGGCTTGGGCCGAGGTTTTTCCAATTTTTGTTTCCCTCTGCATGCCATGTCACATCCCTCTTCCCCTCTGTGTCCTCTCTTCCTCCGTGATTTTTTCCCTGATTTTGCAGCATTTCTCAGCCTAATTTTGGCATGTTTTGCTCCTTTCCACTGCAATTCTTTTGCTCCCAGACCGATTTCTGGTGCTCACTGCGTTTCCCAATTTCCCATTTTTGGCTTTTTTCCTCAAGGGCATTTCACTTGCTCATATCTCCTTTCCAGAGTCTTAGGGAGCCTTTCTTTTCGGATCCGCAAGATTTCGTTTCCCTTCCCGAAAGGAAACTAAGTTTCCTTTCGGGAAGGGAAACGAAATCTTGACATTTCAATGGGGACCAAAGGGGCAAGCTTTGGTGCATAGCCCTGCTCTTGCTGCCATGCCATCACTTTTGCTGCCTTTGGCTTGGGCCGAGGTTTTTCCAATTTTTGTTTCCCTCTGCATGCCATGTCACATCCCTCTTGCCCTCTGTGTCCTCTCTTCCTCCGTGATTTTTTCCCTGATTTTGCAGCATTTCTCAGCCTAATTTTGGCATGTTTTGCTCCTTTCCACTGCAATTCTTTTGCTCCCAGACCGATTTCTGGTGCTCACTGCGTTTCCCAATTTCCCATTTTTGGCTTTTTTCCTCAAGGGCATTTCACTTGCTCATATCTCCTTTCCAGAGTCTTAGGGAGCCTTTCTTTTCGGATCCGCAAGATTTCGTTTCCTTTCGGGAAGGGAAACGAAATCTTGTGATTTCAATGGGGACCAAAGGGGCAAGCTTTGGTGCATAGCCCTGCTCTTGCTGCCATGCCATCACTTTTGCTGCCTTTGGCTTGGGCCGAGGTTTTTCCAATTTTTGTTTCCCTCTGCATGCCATGTCACATCCCTCTTCCCCTCTGTGTCCTCTCTTCCTCCCTGATTTTTTCCCTGAATTTGCAGCATTTCTCAGCCTAATTTTGGCATGTTTTGCTCCTTTCCACTGCAATTCTTTTGCTCCCAGACCGATTTCTGGTGCTCACTGCGTTTCCCAATTTCCCATTTTTGGCTTTTTTCCTCAAGGGCATTTCACTTGCTCATATCTCCTTTCCAGAGTCTTAGGGAGCCTTTCTTTTCGGATCCGCAAGATTTCGTTTCCCTTCCCGAAAGGAAACAAAGTTTCCTTTCGGGAAGGGAAACGAAATCTTGCGATTTCAATGGGGACCAAAGGGGCAAGCTTTGGTGCATAGCCCTGCTCTTGCTGCCATGCCATCACTTTTGCTGCCTTTGGCTTGGGCCGAGGTTTTTCCAATTTTTGTTTCCCTCTGCATGCCATGTCACATCCCTCTTCCCCTCTGTGTCCTCTCTTCCTCCGTGATTTTTTCCCTGATTTTGCAGCATTTCTCAGCCTAATTTTGGCATGTTTTGCTCCTTTCCACTGCAATTCTTTTGCTCCCAGACCGATTTCTGGTGCTCACTGCGTTTCCCAATTTCCCATTTTTGGCTTTTTTCCTCAAGGGCATTTCACTTGCTCATATCTCCTTTCCAGAGTCTTAGGGAGCCTTTCTTTTCGGATCCGCAAGATTTCGTTTCCTTTCGGGAAGGGAAACGAAATCTTGCGATTTCAATGGGGACCAAAGGGGCAAGCTTTGGTGCATAGCCCTGCTCTTGCTGCCATGCCATCACTTTTGCTGCCTTTGGCTTGGGCCGAGGTTTTTCCAATTTTTGTTTCCCTCTGCATGCCATGTCACATCCCTCTTCCCCTCTGTGTCCTCTCTTCCTCCCTGATTTTTTCCCTGATTTTGCAGCATTTCTCAGCCTAATTTTGGCATGTTTTGCTCCTTTCCACTGCAATTCTTTTGCTCCCAGACCGATTTCTGGTGCTCACTGCGTTTCCCAATTTCCCATTTTTGGCTTTTTTCCTCAAGGGCATTTCACTTGCTCATATCTCCTTTCCAGAGTCTTAGGGAGCCTTTCTTTTCGGATCCGCAAGATTTCGTTTCCCTTCCCGAAAGGAAACAAAGTTTCCTTTTGGGAAGGGAAACGAAATCTTGCGATTTCAATGGGGACCAAAGGGGCAAGCTTTGGTGCATAGCCCTGCTCTTGCTGCCATGCCATCACTTTTGCTGCCTTTGGCTTGGGCCGAGGTTTTTCCAATTTTTGTTTCCCTCTGCATGCCATGTCACATCCCTCTTGCCCTCTGTGTCCTCTCTTCCTCCGTGATTTTTTCCCTGATTTTGCAGCATTTCTCAGCCTAATTTTGGCATGTTTTGCTCCTTTCCACTGCAATTCTTTTGCTCCCAGACCGATTTCTGGTGCTCACTGCGTTTCCCAATTTCCCATTTTTGGCTTTTTTCCTCAAGGGCATTTCACTTGCTCATATCTCCTTTCCAGATTCTTAGGGAGCCTTTCTTTTCAGATCCGCAAGATTTCGTTTCCCTTCCCGAAAGGAAACAAAGTTTCCTTTCGGGAAGGGAAACGAAATCTTGCGATTTCAATGGGGACCAAAGGGGCAAGCTTTGGTGCATAGCCCTGCTCTTGCTGCCATGCCATCACTTTTGCTGCCTTTGGCTTGGGCCGAGGTTTTTCCAATTTTTGTTTCCCTCTGCATGCCATGTCACATCCCTCTTCCCCTCTGTGTCCTCTCTTCCTCCCTGATTTTTTCCCTGAATTTGCAGCATTTCTCAGCCTAATTTTGGCATGTTTTGCTCCTTTCCACTGCAATTCTTTTGCTCCCAGACCGATTTCTGGTGCTCACTGCGTTTCCCAATTTCCCATTTTTGGCTTTTTTCCTCAAGGGCATTTCACTTGCTCATATCTCCTTTCCAGAGTCTTAGGGAGCCTTTCTTTTCGGATCCGCAAGATTTCGTTTCCCTTCCCGAAAGGAAACAAAGTTTCCTTTCGGGAAGGGAAACGAAATCTTGCGATTTCAATGGGGACCAAAGGGGCAAGCTTTGGTGCATAGCCCTGCTCTTGCTGCCATGCCATCACTTTTGCTGCCTTTGGCTTGGGCCGAGGTTTTTCCAATTTTTGTTTCCCTCTGCATGCCATGTCACATCCCTCTTCCCCTCTGTGTCCTCTCTTCCTCCGTGATTTTTTCCCTGATTTTGCAGCATTTCTCAGCCTAATTTTGGCATGTTTTGCTCCTTTCCACTGCAATTCTTTTGCTCCCAGACCGATTTCTGGTGCTCACTGCGTTTCCCAATTTCCCATTTTTGGCTTTTTTCCTCAAGGGCATTTCACTTGCTCATATCTCCTTTCCAGAGTCTTAGGGAGCCTTTCTTTTCGGATCCGCAAGATTTCGTTTCCTTTCGGGAAGGGAAACGAAATCTTGCGATTTCAATGGGGACCAAAGGGGCAAGCTTTGGTGCATAGCCCTGCTCTTGCTGCCATGCCATCACTTTTGCTGCCTTTGGCTTGGGCCGAGGTTTTTCCAATTTTTGTTTCCCTCTGCATGCCATGTCACATCCCTCTTCCCCTCTGTGTCCTCTCTTCCTCCCTGATTTTTTCCCTGATTTTGCAGCATTTCTCAGCCTAATTTTGGCATGTTTTGCTCCTTTCCACTGCAATTCTTTTGCTCCCAGACCGATTTCTGGTGCTCACTGCGTTTCCCAATTTCCCATTTTTGGCTTTTTTCCTCAAGGGCATTTCACTTGCTCATATCTCCTTTCCAGAGTCTTAGGGAGCCTTTCTTTTCGGATCCGCAAGATTTCGTTTCCCTTCCCGAAAGGAAACAAAGTTTCCTTTTGGAAGGGAAACGAAATCTTGCGATTTCAATGGGGACCAAAGGGGCAAGCTTTGGTGCATAGCCCTGCTCTTGCTGCCATGCCATCACTTTTGCTGCCTTTGGCTTGGGCCGAGGTTTTTCCAATTTTTGTTTCCCTCTGCATGCCATGTCACATCCCTCTTCCCCTCTGTGTCCTCTCTTCCTCCCTGATTTTTTCCCTGATTTTGCAGCATTTCTCAGCCTAATTTTGGCATGTTTTGCTCCTTTCCACTGCAATTCTTTTGCTCCCAGACCGATTTCTGGTGCTCACTGCGTTTCCCAATTTCCCATTTTTGGCTTTTTTCCTCAAGGGCATTCACTTGCTCATATCTCCTTTCCAGATTCTTAGGGAGCCTTTCTTTTCAGATCCGCAAGATTTCGTTTCCCTTCCCGAAAGGAAACAAAGTTTCCTTTCGGGAAGGGAAACGAAATCTTGCGATTTCAATGGGGACCAAAGGGGCAAGCTTTGGTGCATAGCCCTGCTCTTGCTGCCATGCCATCACTTTTGCTGCCTTTGGCTTGGGCCGAGGTTTGTCAAATTTTTGTTTCCCTCTGCATGCCATGTCACATCCCTCTTCCCCTCTGTGTCCTCTCTTCCTCCCTGATTTTTTCCCTGATTTTGCAGCATTTCTCAGCCTAATTTTGGCATGTTTTGCTCCTTTCCACTGCAATTCTTTTGCTCCCAGACCGATTTCTGGTGCTCACTGCGTTTCCCAATTTCCCATTTTTGGCTTTTTTCCTCAAGGGCATTTCACTTGCTCATATCTCCTTTCCAGAGTCTTAGGGAGCCTTTCTTTTCGGATCCGCAAGATTTCGTTTCCCTTCCCGAAAGGAAACAAAGTTTCCTTTCGGGAAGGGAAACGAAATCTTGCGATTTCAATGGGGACCAAAAGGGCAAGCTTTGGTGCATAGCCCTGCTCTTGCTGCCATGCCATCACTTTTGCTGCCTTTGGCTTGGGCCGAGGTTTTTCCAATTTTTGTTTCCCTCTGCATGCCATGTCACATCCCTCTTCCCCTCTGTGTCCTCTCTTCCTCCCTGATTTTTTCCCTGATTTTGCAGCATTTCTCAGCCTAATTTTGGCATGTTTTGCTCCTTTCCACTGCAATTCTTTTGCTCCCAGACCGATTTCTGGTGCTCACTGCGTTTCCCAATTTCCCATTTTTGGCTTTTTTCCTCAAGGGCATTTCACTTGCTCATATCTCCTTTCCAGAGTCTTAGGGAGCCTTTCTTTTCGGATCCGCAAGATTTCGTTTCCCTTCCCGAAAGGAAACAAAGTTTCCTTTCGGGAAGGGAAACGAAATCTTGCGATTTCAATGGGGACCAAAAGGGCAAGCTTTGGTGCATAGCCCTGCTCTTGCTGCCATGCCATCACTTTTGCTGCCTTTGGCTTGGGCCGAGGTTTTTCCAATTTTTGTTTCCCTCTGCATGCCATGTCACATCCCTCTTCCCCTCTGTGTCCTCTCTTCCTCCCTGATTTTTTCCCTGATTTTGCAGCATTTCTCAGCCTAATTTTGGCATGTTTTGCTCCTTTCCACTGCAATTCTTTTGCTCCCAGACCGATTTCTGGTGCTCACTGCGTTTCCCAATTTCCCATTTTTGGCTTTTTTCCTCAAGGGCATTTCACTTGCTCATATCTCCTTTCCAGAGTCTTAGGGAGCCTTTCTTTTCGGATCCGCAAGATTTCGTTTCCCTTCCCGAAAGGAAACAAAGTTTCCTTTCGGGAAGGGAAACGAAATCTTGCGATTTCAATGGGGACCAAAAGGGCAAGCTTTGGTGCATAGCCCTGCTCTTGCTGCCATGCCATCACTTTTGCTGCCTTTGGCTTGGGCCGAGGTTTTTCCAATTTTTGTTTCCCTCTGCATGCCATGTCACATCCCTCTTCCCCTCTGTGTCCTCTCTTCCTCCCTGATTTTTTCCCTGATTTTGCAGCATTTCTCAGCCTAATTTTGGCATGTTTTGCTCCTTTCCACTGCAATTCTTTTGCTCCCAGACCGATTTCTGGTGCTCACTGCGTTTCCCAATTTCCCATTTTTGGCTTTTTTCCTCAAGGGCATTTCACTTGCTCATATCTCCTTTCCAGAGTCTTAGGGAGCCTTTCTTTTCGGATCCGCAAGATTTCGTTTCCTTTCGGGAAGGGAAACGAAATCTTGCGATTTCAATGGGGACCAAAGGGGCAAGCTTTGGTGCATAGCCCTGCTCTTGCTGCCATGCCATCACTTTTGCTGCCTTTGGCTTGGGCCGAGGTTTTTCCAATTTTTGTTTCCCTCTGCATGCCATGTCACATCCCTCTTCCCCTCTGTGTCCTCTCTTCCTCCCTGATTTTTTCCCTGATTTTGCAGCATTTCTCAGCCTAATTTTGGCATGTTTTGCTCCTTTCCACTGCAATTCTTTTGCTCCCAGACCGATTTCTGGTGCTCACTGCGTTTCCCAATTTCCCATTTTTGGCTTTTTTCCTCAAGGGCATTTCACTTGCTCATATCTCCTTTCCAGAGTCTTAGGGAGCCTTTCTTTTCGGATCCGCAAGATTTCGTTTCCCTTCCCGAAAGGAAACAAAGTTTCCTTTCGGGAAGGGAAACGAAATCTTGTGATTTCAATGGGGACCAAAGGGGCAAGCTTTGGTGCATAGCCCTGCTCTTGCTGCCATGCCATCACTTTTGCTGCCTTTGGCTTGGGCCGAGGTTTGTCCAATTTTTGTTTCCCTCTGCATGCCATGTCACATCCCTCTTCCCCTCTGTGTCCTCTCTTCCTCCCTGATTTTTTCCCTGATTTTGCAGCATTTCTCAGCCTAATTTTGGCATGTTTTGCTCCTTTCCACTGCAATTCTTTTGCTCCCAGACCGATTTCTGGTGCTCACTGCGTTTCCCAATTTCCCATTTTTGGCTTTTTTCCTCAAGGGCATTTCACTTGCTCATATCTCCTTTCCAGAGTCTTAGGGAGCCTTTCTTTTCGGATCCGCAAGATTTCGTTTCCTTTCGGGAAGGGAAACGAAATCTTGTGATTTCAATGGGGACCAAAGGGGCAAGCTTTGGTGCATAGCCCTGCTCTTGCTGCCATGCCATCACTTTTGCTGCCTTTGGCTTGGGCCGAGGTTTGTCAAATTTTTGTTTCCCTCTGCATGCCATGTCACATCCCTCTTGCCCTCTGTGTCCTCTCTTCCTCCCTGATTTTTTCCCTGATTTTGCAGCATTTCTCAGCCTAATTTTGGCATGTTTTGCTCCTTTCCACTGCAATTCTTTTGCTCCCAGACCGATTTCTGGTGCTCACTGCGTTTCCCAATTTCCCATTTTTGGCTTTTTTCCTCAAGGGCATTTCACTTGCTCATATCTCCTTTCCAGAGTCTTAGGGAGCCTTTCTTTTCGGATCCGCAAGATTTCGTTTCCCTTCCCGAAAGGAAACAAAGTTTCCTTTCGGGAAGGGAAACGAAATCTTGCGATTTCAATGGGGACCAAAGGGGCAAGCTTTGGTGCATAGCCCTGCTCTTGCTGCCATGCCATCACTTTTGCTGCCTTTGGCTTGGGCCGAGGTTTTTCCAATTTTTGTTTCCCTCTGCATGCCATGTCACATCCCTCTTGCCCTCTGTGTCCTCTCTTCCTCCCTGATTTTTTCCCTGATTTTGCAGCATTTCTCAGCCTAATTTTGGCATGTTTTGCTCCTTTCCACTGCAATTCTTTTGCTCCCAGACCGATTTCTGGTGCTCACTGCGTTTCCCAATTTCCCATTTTTGGCTTTTTTCCTCAAGGGCATTTCACTTGCTCATATCTCCTTTCCAGAGTCTTAGGGAGCCTTTCTTTTCGGATCCGCAAGATTTCGTTTCCTTTCGGGAAGGGAAACGAAATCTTGTGATTTCAATGGGGACCAAAGGGGCAAGCTTTGGTGCATAGCCCTGCTCTTGCTGCCATGCCATCACTTTTGCTGCCTTTGGCTTGGGCCGAGGTTTTTCCAATTTTTGTTTCCCTCTGCATGCCATGTCACATCCCTCTTGCCCTCTGTGTCCTCTCTTCCTCCCTGATTTTTTCCCTGAATTTGCAGCATTTCTCAGCCTAATTTTGGCATGTTTTGCTCCTTTCCACTGCAATTCTTTTGCTCCCAGACCGATTTCTGATGCTCACTGCGTTTCCCAATTTCCCATTTTTGGCTTTTTTCCTCAAGGGCATTTCACTTGCTCATATCTCCTTTCCAGAGTCTTAGGGAGCCTTTCTTTTCGGATCCGCAAGATTTCGTTTCCCTTCCCGAAAAGAAACTAAGTTTCCTTTTGGGAAGGGAAACGAAATCTTGCGATTTCAATGGGGACCAAAGGGGCAAGCTTTGGTGCATAGCCCTGCTCTTGCTGCCATGCCATCACTTTTGCTGCCTTTGGCTTGGGCCAAGGTTTTTCCAATTTTTGTTTCCCTCTGCATGCCATGTCACATCCCTCTTCCCCTCTGTGTCCTCTCTTCCTCCCTGATTTTTTCCCTGAATTTGCAGCATTTCTCAGCTTAATTTTGGCATGTTTTGCTCCTTTCCACTGCAATTCTTTTGCTCCCAGACCGATTTCTGGTGCTCACTGCGTTTCCCAATTCCCCATTTTTGGCTTTTTTCCTCAAGGGCATTTCACTTGCTCATATCTCCTTTCCAGAGTCTTAGGGAGCCTTTCTTTTCGGATCCGCAAGATTTCGTTTCCTTTCGGGAAGGGAAACGAAATCTTGTGATTTCAATGGGGACCAAAGGGGCAAGCTTTGGTGCATAGCCCTGCTCTTGCTGCCATGCCATCACTTTTGCTGCCTTTGGCTTGGGCCGAGGTTTTTCCAATTTTTGTTTCCCTCTGCATGCCATGTCACATCCCTCTTGCCCTCTGTGTCCTCTCTTCCTCCCTGATTTTTTCCCTGAATTTGCAGCATTTCTCAGCCTAATTTTGGCATGTTTTGCTCCTTTCCACTGCAATTCTTTTGCTCCCAGACCGATTTCTGGTTCTCACTGCATTTCCCAATTTCCCATTTTTGGCTTTTTTCCTCAAGGGCATTTCACTTGCTCATATCTCCTTTCCAGAGTCTTAGGGAGCCTTTCTTTTCGGATCCGCAAGATTTCGTTTCCTTTCGGGAAGGGAAACGAAATCTTGTGATTTCAATGGGGACCAAAGGGGCAAGCTTTGGTGCATAGCCCTGCTCTTGCTGCCATGCCATCACTTTTGCTGCCTTTGGCTTGGGCCGAGGTTTTTCCAATTTTTGTTTCCCTCTGCATGCCATGTCACATCCCTCTTCCCCTCTGTGTCCTCTCTTCCTCCCTGATTTTTTCCCTGATTTTGCAGCATTTCTCAGCCTAATTTTGGCATGTTTTGCTCCTTTCCACTGCAATTCTTTTGCTCCCAGACCGATTTCTGGTGCTCACTGCATTTCCCAATTTCCCATTTTTGGCTTTTTTCCTCAAGGGCATTTCACTTGCTCATATCTCCTTTCCAGAGTCTTAGGGAGCCTTTCTTTTCGGATCCGCAAGATTTCAATGGGGACCAACGGGGCAAGCTTTGGTGCATAGCCCTGCTCTTGCTGCCATGCCATCACTTTTGCTGCCTTTGGCTTGGGCCGAGGTTTTTCTAATTTTTGTTTCCCTCTGCATGCCATGTCACATCCCTCTTCCCCTCTGTGTCCTCTCTTCCTCCGTGATTTTTTCCCTGATTTTGCAGCATTTCTCAGCCTAATTTTGGCATGTTTTGCTCCTTTCCACTGCAATTCTTTTGCTCCCAGACCGATTTCTGGTGCTCACTGCGTTTCCCAATTTCCCATTTTTGGCTTTTTTCCTCAAGGGCATTTCACTTGCTCATATCTCCTTTCCAGAGTCTTAGGGAGCCTTTCTTTTCGGATCCGCAAGATTTCGTTTCCTTTCGGGAAGGGAAACGAAATCTTCCGATTTCAATGGGGACCAAAGGGGCAAGCTTTGGTGCATAGCCCTGCTCTTGCTGCCATGCCATCACTTTTGCTGCCTTTGGCTTGGGCCGAGGTTTGTCAAATTTTTGTTTCCCTCTGCATGCCATGTCACATCCCTCTTGCCCTCTGTGTCCTCTCTTCCTCCCTGATTTTTTCCCTGATTTTGCAGCATTTCTCAGCCTAATTTTGGCATGTTTTGCTCCTTTCCACTGCAATTCTTTTGCTCCCAGACCGATTTCTGGTGCTCACTGCGTTTCCCAATTTCCCATTTTTGGCTTTTTTCCTCAAGGGCATTTCACTTGCTCATATCTCCTTTCCAGAGTCTTAGGGAGCCTTTCTTTTCGGATCCGCAAGATTTCGTTTCCCTTCCCGAAAGGAAACAAAGTTTCCTTTCGGGAAGGGAAACGAAATCTTGCGATTTCAATGGGGACCAAAGGGGCAAGCTTTGGTGCATAGCCCTGCTCTTGCTGCCATGCCATCACTTTTGCTGCCTTTGGCTTGGGCCGAGGTTTTTCCAATTTTTGTTTCCCTCTGCATGCCATGTCACATCCCTCTTCCCCTCTGTGTCCTCTCTTCCTCCGTGATTTTTTCCCTGATTTTGCAGCATTTCTCAGCTTAATTTTGGCATGTTTTGCTCCTTTCCACTGCAATTCTTTTGCTCCCAGACCGATTTCTGGTGCTCACTGCGTTTCCCAATTTCCCATTTTTGGCTTTTTTCCTCAAGGGCATTTCACTTGCTCATATCTCCTTTCCAGAGTCTTAGGGAGCCTTTCTTTTCGGATCCGCAAGATTTCGTTTCCTTTCGGGAAGGGAAACGAAATCTTGTGATTTCAATGGGGACCAAAGGGGCAAGCTTTGGTGCATAGCCCTGCTCTTGCTGCCATGCCATCACTTTTGCTGCCTTTGGCTTGGGCCGAGGTTTTTCCAATTTTTGTTTCCCTCTGCATGCCATGTCACATCCCTCTTGCCCTCTGTGTCCTCTCTTCCTCCCTGATTTTTTCCCTGAATTTGCAGCATTTCTCAGCCTAATTTTGGCATGTTTTGCTCCTTTCCACTGCAATTCTTTTGCTCCCAGACCGATTTCTGGTGCTCACTGCATTTCCCAATTTCCCATTTTTGGCTTTTTTTCTCAAGGGCATTTCACCTGGTCATATGTCCTTTCCAGATTCTTAGGGAGCCTTTCTTTTCAGATCCGCAAGATTTCGTTTCCCTTCCCGAAAGGAAACAAAGTTTCCTTTCGGGAAGGGAAACGAAATCTTGCGATTTCAATGGGGACTAAAGGGGCAAGCTTTGGTGCATAGCCCTGCTCTTGCTGCCATGCCATCACTTTTGCTGCCTTTGGCTTGGGCCGAGGTTTTTCCAATTTTTGTTTCCCTCTGCATGCCATGTCACATCCCTCTTCCCCTCTGTGTCCTCTCTTCCTCCCTGATTTTTTCCCTGATTTTGCAGCATTTCTCAGCCTAATTTTGGCATGTTTTGCTCCTTTCCACTGCAATTCTTTTGCTCCCAGACCGATTTCTGGCGCTCACTGCATTTCCCAATTTCCCATCTTTTGCTTTTTTTCTCAAGGGCATTTCACTTGCTCATATCTCCTTTCCAGAGTCTTAGGGAGCCTTTCTTTTCGGATCCGCAAGATTTCAATGGGGACCAACGGGGCAAGCTTTGGTGCATAGCCCTGCTCTTGCTGCCATGCCATCACTTTTGCTGCCTTTGGCTTGGGCCGAGGTTTTTCCAATTTTTGTTTCCCTCTGCATGCCATGTCACATCCCTCTTCCCCTCTGTGTCCTCTCTTCCTCCGTGATTTTTTCCCTGATTTTGCAGCATTTCTCAGCCTAATTTTGGCATGTTTTGCTCCTTTCCACTGCAATTCTTTTGCTCCCAGACCGATTTCTGGTGCTCACTGCGTTTCCCAATTTCCCATTTTTGGCTTTTTTCCTCAAGGGCATTTCACTTGCTCATATCTCCTTTCCAGAGTCTTAGGGAGCCTTTCTTTTCGGATCCGCAAGATTTCAATGGGGACCAACGGGGCAAGCTTTGGTGCATAGCCCTGCTCTTGCTGCCATGCCATCACTTTTGCTGCCTTTGGCTTGGGCCGAGGTTTTTCCAATTTTTGTTTCCCTCTGCATGCCATGTCACATCCCTCTTCCCCTCTGTGTCCTCTCTTCCTCCCTGATTTTTTCCCTGATTTTGCAGCATTTCTCAGCCTAATTTTGGCATGTTTTGCTCCTTTCCACTGCAATTCTTTTGCTCCCAGACCGATTTCTGGTGCTCACTGCGTTTCCCAATTTCCCATTTTTGGCTTTTTTCCTCAAGGGCATTTCACTTGGTCATATCTCCTTTCCAGAGTCTTAGGGAGCCTTTCTTTTCGGATCCGCAAGATTTCGTTTCCCTTCCCGAAAGGAAACAAAGTTTCCTTTCGGGAAGGGAAACGAAATCTTGCGATTTCAATGGGGACCAAAGGGGCAAGCTTTGGTGCATAGCCCTGCTCTTGCTGCCATGCCATCACTTTTGCTGCCTTTGGCTTGGGCCGAGGTTTGTCCAATTTTTGTTTCCCTCTGCATGCCATGTCACATCCCTCTTCCCCTCTGTGTCCTCTCTTCCTCCCTGATTTTTTCCCTGAATTTGCAGCATTTCTCAGCTTAATTTTGGCATGTTTTGCTCCTTTCCACTGCAATTCTTTTACTCCCAGACCGATTTCTGGTGCTCACTGCGTTTCCCAATTTCCCATTTTTGGCTTTTTTCCTCAAGGGCATTTCACTTGCTCATATCTCCTTTCCAGAGTCTTAGGGAGCCTTTCTTTTCGGATCCGCAAGATTTCGTTTCCTTTCGGGAAGGGAAACGAAATCTTGTGATTTCAATGGGGACCAAAGGGGCAAGCTTTGGTGCATAGCCCTGCTCTTGCTGCCATGCCATCACTTTTGCTGCCTTTGGCTTGGGCCGAGGTTTTTCCAATTTTTGTTTCCCTCTGCATGCCATGTCACATCCCTCTTCCCCTCTGTGTCCTCTCTTCCTCCCTGATTTTTTCCCTGATTTTGCAGCATTTCTCAGCCTAATTTTGGCATGTTTTGCTCCTTTCCACTGCAATTCTTTTGCTCCCAGACCGATTTCTGGTGCTCACTGCATTTCCCAATTTCCCATTTTTGGCTTTTTTCCTCAAGGGCATTTCACTTGCTCATATCTCCTTTCCAGATTCTTAGGGAGCCTTTCTTTTCAGATCCGCAAGATTTCGTTTCCCTTCCCGAAAGGAAACTAAGTTTCCTTTCGGGAAGGGAAACGAAATCTTGCGATTTCAATGGGGACCAAAGGGGCAAGCTTTGGTGCATAGCCCTGCTCTTGCTGCCATGCCATCACTTTTGCTGCCTTTGGCTTGGGCCGAGGTTTTTCCAATTTTTGTTTCCCTCTGCATGCCATGTCACATCCCTCTTCCCCTCTGTGTCCTCTCTTCCTCCGTGATTTTTTCCCTGATTTTGCAGCATTTCTCAGCCTAATTTTGGCATGTTTTGCTCCTTTCCACTGCAATTCTTTTGCTCCCAGACCGATTTCTGGTGCTCACTGCGTTTCCCAATTTCCCATTTTTGGCTTTTTTCCTCAAGGGCATTTCACTTGCTCATATCTCCTTTCCAGAGTCTTAGGGAGCCTTTCTTTTCGGATCCGCAAGATTTCGTTTCCCTTCCCGAAAGGAAACAAAGTTTCCTTTCGGGAAGGGAAACGAAATCTTGCGATTTCAATGGGGACCAAAGGGGCAAGCTTTGGTGCATAGCCCTGCTCTTGCTGCCATGCCATCACTTTTGCTGCCTTTGGCTTGGGCCGAGGTTTTTCCAATTTTTGTTTCCCTCTGCATGCCATGTCACATCCCTCTTCCCCTCTGTGTCCTCTCTTCCTCCGTGATTTTTTCCCTGATTTTGCAGCATTTCTCAGCCTAATTTTGGCATGTTTTGCTCCTTTCCACTGCAATTCTTTTGCTCCCAGACCGATTTCTGGTGCTCACTGCGTTTCCCAATTTCCCATTTTTGGCTTTTTTCCTCAAGGGCATTTCACTTGCTCATATCTCCTTTCCAGAGTCTTAGGGAGCCTTTCTTTTCGGATCCGCAAGATTTCGTTTCCTTTCGGGAAGGGAAACGAAATCTTCCGATTTCAATGGGGACCAAAGGGGCAAGCTTTGGTGCATAGCCCTGCTCTTGCTGCCATGCCATCACTTTTGCTGCCTTTGGCTTGGGCCGAGGTTTTTCCAATTTTTGTTTCCCTCTGCATGCCATGTCACATCCCTCTTGCCCTCTGTGTCCTCTCTTCCTCCCTGATTTTTTCCCTGATTTTGCAGCATTTCTCAGCCTAATTTTGGCATGTTTTGCTCCTTTCCCACTGCAATTCTTTTGCTCCCAGACCGATTTCTGGTGCTCACTGCGTTTCCCAATTTCCCATTTTTGGCTTTTTTCCTCAAGGGCATTTCACTTGCTCATATCTCCTTTCCAGAGTCTTAGGGAGCCTTTCTTTTCGGATCCGCAAGATTTCGTTTCCCTTCCCGAAAGGAAACAAAGTTTCCTTTTGGGAAGGGAAACGAAATCTTGCGATTTCAATGGGGACCAAAGGGGCAAGCTTTGGTGCATAGCCCTGCTCTTGCTGCCATGCCATCACTTTTGCTGCCTTTGGCTTGGGCCGAGGTTTTTCCAATTTTTGTTTCCCTCTGCATGCCATGTCACATCCCTCTTGCCCTCTGTGTCCTCTCTTCCTCCCTGATTTTTTCCCTGATTTTGCAGCATTTCTCAGCCTAATTTTGGCATGTTTTGCTCCTTTCCACTGCAATTCTTTTGCTCCCAGACCGATTTCTGGTGCTCACTGCGTTTCCCAATTTCCCATTTTTGGCTTTTTTCCTCAAGGGCATTTCACTTGCTCATATCTCCTTTCCAGAGTCTTAGGGAGCCTTTCTTTTCGGATCCGCAAGATTTCGTTTCCCTTCCCGAAAGGAAACTAAGTTTCCTTTTGGGAAGGGAAACGAAATCTTGCGATTTCAATGGGGACCAAAGGGGCAAGCTTTGGTGCATAGCCCTGCTCTTGCTGCCATGCCATCACTTTTGCTGCCTTTGGCTTGGGCCGAGGTTTTTCCAATTTTTGTTTCCCTCTGCATGCCATGTCACATCCCTCTTCCCCTCTGTGTCCTCTCTTCCTCCCTGATTTTTTCCCTGATTTTGCAGCATTTCTCAGCTTAATTTTGGCATGTTTTGCTCCTTTCCACTGCAATTCTTTTGCTCCCAGACCGATTTCTGGTGCTCACTGCGTTTCCCAATTTCCCATTTTTGGCTTTTTTCCTCAAGGGCATTTCACTTGCTCATATCTCCTTTCCAGAGTCTTAGGGAGCCTTTCTTTTCGGATCCGCAAGATTTCGTTTCCTTTCGGGAAGGGAAGCGAAATCTTGTGATTTCAATGGGGACCAAAGGGGCAAGCTTTGGTGCATAGCCCTGCTCTTGCTGCCATGCCATCACTTTTGCTGCCTTTGGCTTGGGCCGAGGTTTTTCCAATTTTTGTTTCCCTCTGCATGCCATGTCACATCCCTCTTGCCCTCTGTGTCCTCTCTTCCTCCCTGATTTTTTCCCTGAATTTGCAGCATTTCTCAGCCTAATTTTGGCATGTTTTGCTCCTTTCCACTGCAATTCTTTTGCTCCCAGACCGATTTCTGGTGCTCACTGCATTTCCCAATTTCCCATTTTTGGCTTTTTTCCTCAAGGGCATTTCACTTGCTCATATCTCCTTTCCAGAGTCTTAGGGAGCCTTTCTTTTCGGATCCGCAAGATTTCGTTTCCTTTCGGGAAGGGAAACGAAATCTTGTGATTTCAATGGGGACCAAAGGGGCAAGCTTTGGTGCATAGCCCTGCTCTTGCTGCCATGCCATCACTTTTGCTGCCTTTGGCTTGGGCCGAGGTTTTTCCAATTTTTGTTTCCCTCTGCATGCCATGTCACATCCCTCTTCCCCTCTGTGTCCTCTCTTCCTCCCTGATTTTTTCCCTGATTTTGCAGCATTTCTCAGCCTAATTTTGGCATGTTTTGCTCCTTTCCACTGCAATTCTTTTGCTCCCAGACCGATTTCTGGTGCTCACTGCATTTCCCAATTTCCCATTTTTGGCTTTTTTCCTCAAGGGCATTTCACTTGCTCATATCTCCTTTCCAGAGTCTTAGGGAGCCTTTCTTTTCGGATCCGCAAGATTTCAATGGGGACCAACGGGGCAAGCTTTGGTGCATAGCCCTGCTCTTGCTGCCATGCCATCACTTTTGCTGCCTTTGGCTTGGGCCGAGGTTTTTCTAATTTTTGTTTCCCTCTGCATGCCATGTCACATCCCTCTTCCCCTCTGTGTCCTCTCTTCCTCCGTGATTTTTTCCCTGATTTTGCAGCATTTCTCAGCCTAATTTTGGCATGTTTTGCTCCTTTCCACTGCAATTCTTTTGCTCCCAGACCGATTTCTGGTGCTCACTGCGTTTCCCAATTTCCCATTTTTGGCTTTTTTCCTCAAGGGCATTTCACTTGCTCATATCTCCTTTCCAGAGTCTTAGGGAGCCTTTCTTTTCGGATCCGCAAGATTTCGTTTCCTTTCTGGAAGGGAAACGAAATCTTGCGATTTCAATGGGGACCAAAGGGGCAAGCTTTGGTGCATAGCCCTGCTCTTGCTGCCATGCCATCACTTTTGCTGCCTTTGGCTTGGGCCGAGGTTTGTCAAATTTTTGTTTCCCTCTGCATGCCATGTCACATCCCTCTTGCCCTCTGTGTCCTCTCTTCCTCCCTGATTTTTTCCCTGATTTTGCAGCATTTCTCAGCCTAATTTTGGCATGTTTTGCTCCTTTCCACTGCAATTCTTTTGCTCCCAGACCGATTTCTGGTGCTCACTGCGTTTCCCAATTTCCCATTTTTGGCTTTTTTCCTCAAGGGCATTTCACTTGCTCATATCTCCTTTCCAGAGTCTTAGGGAGCCTTTCTTTTCGGATCCGCAAGATTTCGTTTCCCTTCCCGAAAGGAAACAAAGTTTCCTTTCGGGAAGGGAAACGAAATCTTGCGATTTCAATGGGGACCAAAGGGGCAAGCTTTGGTGCATAGCCCTGCTCTTGCTGCCATGCCATCACTTTTGCTGCCTTTGGCTTGGGCCGAGGTTTTTCCAATTTTTGTTTCCCTCTGCATGCCATGTCACATCCCTCTTCCCCTCTGTGTCCTCTCTTCCTCCGTGATTTTTTCCCTGATTTTGCAGCATTTCTCAGCTTAATTTTGGCATGTTTTGCTCCTTTCCACTGCAATTCTTTTGCTCCCAGACCGATTTCTGGTGCTCACTGCGTTTCCCAATTTCCCATTTTTGGCTTTTTTCCTCAAGGGCATTTCACTTGCTCATATCTCCTTTCCAGAGTCTTAGGGAGCCTTTCTTTTCGGATCCGCAAGATTTCGTTTCCCTTCCCGAAAGGAAACAAAGTTTCCTTTCGGGAAGGGAAACGAAATCTTGCGATTTCAATGGGGACCAAAGGGGCAAGCTTTGGTGCATAGCCCTGCTCTTGCTGCCATGCCATCACTTTTGCTGCCTTTGGCTTGGGCCGAGGTTTGTCCAATTTTTGTTTCCCTCTGCATGCCATGTCACATCCCTCTTCCCCTCTGTGTCCTCTCTTCCTCCCTGATTTTTTCCCTGAATTTGCAGCATTTCTCAGCTTAATTTTGGCATGTTTTGCTCCTTTCCACTGCAATTCTTTTACTCCCAGACCGATTTCTGGTGCTCACTGCGTTTCCCAATTTCCCATTTTTGGCTTTTTTCCTCAAGGGCATTTCACTTGCTCATATCTCCTTTCCAGAGTCTTAGGGAGCCTTTCTTTTCGGATCCGCAAGATTTCGTTTCCTTTCGGGAAGGGAAACGAAATCTTGTGATTTCAATGGGGACCAAAGGGGCAAGCTTTGGTGCATAGCCCTGCTCTTGCTGCCATGCCATCACTTTTGCTGCCTTTGGCTTGGGCCGAGGTTTTTCCAATTTTTGTTTCCCTCTGCATGCCATGTCACATCCCTCTTCCCCTCTGTGTCCTCTCTTCCTCCCTGATTTTTTCCCTGATTTTGCAGCATTTCTCAGCCTAATTTTGGCATGTTTTGCTCCTTTCCACTGCAATTCTTTTGCTCCCAGACCGATTTCTGGTGCTCACTGCATTTCCCAATTTCCCATTTTTGGCTTTTTTCCTCAAGGGCATTTCACTTGCTCATATCTCCTTTCCAGATTCTTAGGGAGCCTTTCTTTTCAGATCCGCAAGATTTCGTTTCCCTTCCCGAAAGGAAACTAAGTTTCCTTTCGGGAAGGGAAACGAAATCTTGCGATTTCAATGGGGACCAAAGGGGCAAGCTTTGGTGCATAGCCCTGCTCTTGCTGCCATGCCATCACTTTTGCTGCCTTTGGCTTGGGCCGAGGTTTTTCCAATTTTTGTTTCCCTCTGCATGCCATGTCACATCCCTCTTCCCCTCTGTGTCCTCTCTTCCTCCGTGATTTTTTCCCTGATTTTGCAGCATTTCTCAGCCTAATTTTGGCATGTTTTGCTCCTTTCCACTGCAATTCTTTTGCTCCCAGACCGATTTCTGGTGCTCACTGCGTTTCCCAATTTCCCATTTTTGGCTTTTTTCCTCAAGGGCATTTCACTTGCTCATATCTCCTTTCCAGAGTCTTAGGGAGCCTTTCTTTTCGGATCCGCAAGATTTCGTTTCCCTTCCCGAAAGGAAACAAAGTTTCCTTTCGGGAAGGGAAACGAAATCTTGCGATTTCAATGGGGACCAAAGGGGCAAGCTTTGGTGCATAGCCCTGCTCTTGCTGCCATGCCATCACTTTTGCTGCCTTTGGCTTGGGCCGAGGTTTTTCCAATTTTTGTTTCCCTCTGCATGCCATGTCACATCCCTCTTCCCCTCTGTGTCCTCTCTTCCTCCGTGATTTTTTCCCTGATTTTGCAGCATTTCTCAGCCTAATTTTGGCATGTTTTGCTCCTTTCCACTGCAATTCTTTTGCTCCCAGACCGATTTCTGGTGCTCACTGCGTTTCCCAATTTCCCATTTTTGGCTTTTTTCCTCAAGGGCATTTCACTTGCTCATATCTCCTTTCCAGAGTCTTAGGGAGCCTTTCTTTTCGGATCCGCAAGATTTCGTTTCCTTTCGGGAAGGGAAACGAAATCTTCCGATTTCAATGGGGACCAAAGGGGCAAGCTTTGGTGCATAGCCCTGCTCTTGCTGCCATGCCATCACTTTTGCTGCCTTTGGCTTGGGCCGAGGTTTTTCCAATTTTTGTTTCCCTCTGCATGCCATGTCACATCCCTCTTGCCCTCTGTGTCCTCTCTTCCTCCCTGATTTTTTCCCTGATTTTGCAGCATTTCTCAGCCTAATTTTGGCATGTTTTGCTCCTTTCCACTGCAATTCTTTTGCTCCCAGACCGATTTCTGGTGCTCACTGCGTTTCCCAATTTCCCATTTTTTGGCTTTTTTCCTCAAGGGCATTTCACTTGCTCATATCTCCTTTCCAGAGTCTTAGGGAGCCTTTCTTTTCGGATCCGCAAGATTTCGTTTCCCTTCCCGAAAGGAAACTAAGTTTCCTTTTGGGAAGGGAAACGAAATCTTGCGATTTCAATGGGGACCAAAGGGGCAAGCTTTGGTGCATAGCCCTGCTCTTGCTGCCATGCCATCACTTTTGCTGCCTTTGGCTTGGGCCGAGGTTTTTCCAATTTTTGTTTCCCTCTGCATGCCATGTCACATCCCTCTTCCCCTCTGTGTCCTCTCTTCCTCCCTGATTTTTTTCCCTGATTTTGCAGCATTTCTCAGCTTAATTTTGGCATGTTTTGCTCCTTTCCACTGCAATTCTTTTGCTCCCAGACCGATTTCTGGTGCTCACTGCGTTTCCCAATTTCCCATTTTTGGCTTTTTTCCTCAAGGGCATTTCACTTGCTCATATCTCCTTTCCAGAGTCTTAGGGAGCCTTTCTTTTCGGATCCGCAAGATTTCGTTTCCTTTCGGGAAGGGAAGCGAAATCTTGTGATTTCAATGGGGACCAAAGGGGCAAGCTTTGGTGCATAGCCCTGCTCTTGCTGCCATGCCATCACTTTTGCTGCCTTTGGCTTGGGCCGAGGTTTTTCCAATTTTTGTTTCCCTCTGCATGCCATGTCACATCCCTCTTGCCCTCTGTGTCCTCTCTTCCTCCCTGATTTTTTCCCTGAATTTGCAGCATTTCTCAGCCTAATTTTGGCATGTTTTTGCTCCTTTCCACTGCAATTCTTTTGCTCCCAGACCGATTTCTGGTGCTCACTGCATTTCCCAATTTCCCATTTTTGGCTTTTTTCCTCAAGGGCATTTCACTTGCTCATATCTCCTTTCCAGAGTCTTAGGGAGCCTTTCTTTTCGGATCCGCAAGATTTCGTTTCCTTTCGGGAAGGGAAACGAAATCTTGTGATTTCAATGGGGACCAAAGGGGCAAGCTTTGGTGCATAGCCCTGCTCTTGCTGCCATGCCATCACTTTTGCTGCCTTTGGCTTGGGCCGAGGTTTTTCCAATTTTTGTTTCCCTCTGCATGCCATGTCACATCCCTCTTCCCCTCTGTGTCCTCTCTTCCTCCCTGATTTTTTCCCTGATTTTGCAGCATTTCTCAGCCTAATTTTGGCATGTTTTGCTCCTTTCCACTGCAATTCTTTTGCTCCCAGACCGATTTCTGGTGCTCACTGCATTTCCCAATTTCCCATTTTTGGCTTTTTTCCTCAAGGGCATTTCACTTGCTCATATCTCCTTTCCAGAGTCTTAGGGAGCCTTTCTTTTCGGATCCGCAAGATTTCAATGGGGACCAACGGGGCAAGCTTTGGTGCATAGCCCTGCTCTTGCTGCCATGCCATCACTTTTGCTGCCTTTGGCTTGGGCCGAGGTTTTTCTAATTTTTGTTTCCCTCTGCATGCCATGTCACATCCCTCTTCCCCTCTGTGTCCTCTCTTCCTCCGTGATTTTTTCCCTGATTTTGCAGCATTTCTCAGCCTAATTTTGGCATGTTTTGCTCCTTTCCACTGCAATTCTTTTGCTCCCAGACCGATTTCTGGTGCTCACTGCGTTTCCCAATTTCCCATTTTTGGCTTTTTTCCTCAAGGGCATTTCACTTGCTCATATCTCCTTTCCAGAGTCTTAGGGAGCCTTTCTTTTCGGATCCGCAAGATTTCGTTTCCTTTCTGGAAGGGGAAACGAAATCTTGCGATTTCAATGGGGACCAAAGGGGCAAGCTTTGGTGCATAGCCCTGCTCTTGCTGCCATGCCATCACTTTTGCTGCCTTTGGCTTGGGCCGAGGTTTGTCAAATTTTTGTTTCCCTCTGCATGCCATGTCACATCCCTCTTGCCCTCTGTGTCCTCTCTTCCTCCCTGATTTTTTCCCTGATTTTGCAGCATTTCTCAGCCTAATTTTGGCATGTTTTGCTCCTTTCCACTGCAATTCTTTTGCTCCCAGACCGATTTCTGGTGCTCACTGCGTTTCCCAATTTCCCATTTTTGGCTTTTTTCCTCAAGGGCATTTCACTTGCTCATATCTCCTTTCCAGAGTCTTAGGGAGCCTTTCTTTTCGGATCCGCAAGATTTCGTTTCCCTTCCCGAAAGGAAACAAAGTTTCCTTTCGGGAAGGGAAACGAAATCTTGCGATTTCAATGGGGACCAAAGGGGCAAGCTTTGGTGCATAGCCCTGCTCTTGCTGCCATGCCATCACTTTTGCTGCCTTTTGGCTTGGGCCGAGGTTTTTCCAATTTTTGTTTCCCTCTGCATGCCATGTCACATCCCTCTTCCCCCTCTGTGTCCTCTCTTCCTCCGTGATTTTTTCCCTGATTTTGCAGCATTTCTCAGCTTAATTTTGGCATGTTTTGCTCCTTTCCACTGCAATTCTTTTGCTCCCAGACCGATTTCTGGTGCTCACTGCGTTTCCCAATTTCCCATTTTTGGCTTTTTTCCTCAAGGGCATTTCACTTGCTCATATCTCCTTTCCAGAGTCTTAGGGAGCCTTTCTTTTCGGATCCGCAAGATTTCGTTTCCTTTCGGGAAGGGAAACGAAATCTTGCGATTTCAATGGGGACCAAAGGGGCAAGCTTTGGTGCATAGCCCTGCTCTTGCTGCCATGCCATCACTTTTGCTGCCTTTGGCTTGGGCCGAGGTTTTTCCAATTTTTGTTTCCCTCTGCATGCCATGTCACATCCCTCTTGCCCTCTGTGTCCTCTCTTCCTCCCTGATTTTTTCCCTGAATTTGCAGCATTTCTCAGCCTAATATTTGGCATGTTTTGCTCCTTTCCACTGCAATTCTTTTGCTCCCAGACCGATTTCTGGTGCTCACTGCATTTCCCAATTTCCCATTTTTGGCTTTTTTCCTCAAGGGCATTTCACTTGCTCATATCTCCTTTCCAGAGTCTTAGGGAGCCTTTCTTTTCGGATCCGCAAGATTTCGTTTCCCTTCCCGAAAGGAAACAAAGTTTCCTTTCGGGAAGGGAAACGAAATCTTGCGATTTCAATGGGGACCAAAGGGGCAAGCTTTGGTGCATAGCCCTGCTCTTGCTGCCATGCCATCACTTTTGCTGCCTTTAGCTTGGGCCGAGGTTTTTCCAATTTTTGTTTCCCTCTGCATGCCATGTCACATCCCTCTTCCCCTCTGTGTCCTCTCTTCCTCCCTGATTTTTTCCCTGAATTTGCAGCATTTCTCAGCCTAATTTTGGCATGTTTTGCTCCTTTCCACTGCAATTCTTTTGCTCCCAGACCGATTTCTGGTGCTCACTGCATTTCCCAATTTCCCATTTTTGGCTTTTTTTCTCAAGGGCATTTCACCTGGTCATATGTCCTTTCCAGATTCTTAGGGAGCCTTTCTTTTCAGATCCGCAAGATTTCGTTTCCCTTCCCGAAAGGAAACAAAGTTTCCTTTCGGGAAGGGAAACGAAATCTTGCGATTTCAATGGGGACTAAAGGGGCAAGCTTTGGTGCATAGCCCTGCTCTTGCTGCCATGCCATCACTTTTGCTGCCTTTGGCTTGGGCCGAGGTTTTTCCAATTTTTGTTTCCCTCTGCATGCCATGTCACATCCCTCTTGCCCTCTGTGTCCTCTCTTCCTCCCTGATTTTTTCCCTGATTTTGCAGCATTTCTCAGCCTAATTTTGGCATGTTTTGCTCCTTTCCACTGCAATTCTTTTGCTCCCAGACCGATTTCTGGCGCTCACTGCATTTCCCAATTTCCCATCTTTTGCTTTTTTTCTCAAGGGCATTTCACTTGCTCATATCTCCTTTCCAGAGTCTTAGGGAGCCTTTCTTTTCGGATCCGCAAGATTTCAATGGGGACCAATGGGGCAAGCTTTGGTGCATAGCCCTGCTCTTGCTGCCATGCCATCACTTTTGCTGCCTTTGGCTTGGGCCGAGGTTTTTCCAATTTTTGTTTCCCTCTGCATGCCATGTCACATCCCTCTTCCCCTCTGTGTCCTCTCTTCCTCCGTGATTTTTTCCCTGATTTTGCAGCATTTCTCAGCCTAATTTTTGCATGTTTTGCTCCTTTCCACTGCAATTCTTTTGCTCCCAGACCGATTTCTGGTGCTCACTGCGTTTCCCAATTTCCCATTTTTGGCTTTTTTCCTCAAGGGCATTTCACTTGCTCATATCTCCTTTCCAGAGTCTTAGGGAGCCTTTCTTTTCGGATCCGCAAGATTTCAATGGGGACCAACGGGGCAAGCTTTGGTGCATAGCCCTGCTCTTGCTGCCATGCCATCACTTTTGCTGCCTTTGGCTTGGGCCGAGGTTTTTCCAATTTTTGTTTCCCTCTGCATGCCATGTCACATCCCTCTTCCCCTCTGTGTCCTCTCTTCCTCCCTGATTTTTTCCCTGAATTTGCAGCATTTCTCAGCCTAATTTTGGCATGTTTTGCTCCTTTCCACTGCAATTCTTTTGCTCCCAGACCGATTTCTGGTGCTCACTGCATTTCCCAATTTCCCATTTTTGGCTTTTTTTCTCAAGGGCATTTCACCTGGTCATATGTCCTTTCCAGATTCTTAGGGAGCCTTTCTTTTCAGATCCGCAAGATTTCGTTTCCCTTCCCGAAAGGAAACAAAGTTTCCTTTCGGGAAGGGAAACGAAATCTTGCGATTTCAATGGGGACTAAAGGGGCAAGCTTTGGTGCATAGCCCTGCTCTTGCTGCCATGCCATCACTTTTGCTGCCTTTGGCTTGGGCCGAGGTTTTTCCAATTTTTGTTTCCCTCTGCATGCCATGTCACATCCCTCTTGCCCTCTGTGTCCTCTCTTCCTCCCTGATTTTTTCCCTGATTTTGCAGCATTTCTCAGCCTAATTTTGGCATGTTTTGCTCCTTTCCACTGCAATTCTTTTGCTCCCAGACCGATTTCTGGCGCTCACTGCATTTCCCAATTTCCCATCTTTTGCTTTTTTTCTCAAGGGCATTTCACTTGCTCATATCTCCTTTCCAGAGTCTTAGGGAGCCTTTCTTTTCGGATCCGCAAGATTTCAATGGGGACCAATGGGGCAAGCTTTGGTGCATAGCCCTGCTCTTGCTGCCATGCCATCACTTTTGCTGCCTTTGGCTTGGGCCGAGGTTTTTCCAATTTTTGTTTCCCTCTGCATGCCATGTCACATCCCTCTTCCCCTCTGTGTCCTCTCTTCCTCCGTGATTTTTTCCCTGATTTTGCAGCATTTCTCAGCCTAATTTTTGCATGTTTTGCTCCTTTCCACTGCAATTCTTTTGCTCCCAGACCGATTTCTGGTGCTCACTGCGTTTCCCAATTTCCCATTTTTGGCTTTTTTCCTCAAGGGCATTTCACTTGCTCATATCTCCTTTCCAGAGTCTTAGGGAGCCTTTCTTTTCGGATCCGCAAGATTTCAATGGGGACCAACGGGGCAAGCTTTGGTGCATAGCCCTGCTCTTGCTGCCATGCCATCACTTTTGCTGCCTTTGGCTTGGGCCGAGGTTTTTCCAATTTTTGTTTCCCTCTGCATGCCATGTCACATCCCTCTTCCCCTCTGTGTCCTCTCTTCCTCCCTGATTTTTTCCCTGATTTTGCAGCATTTCTCAGCCTAATTTTGGCATGTTTTGCTCCTTTCCACTGCAATTCTTTTGCTCCCAGACCGATTTCTGGTGCTCACTGCGTTTCCCAATTTCCCATTTTTGGCTTTTTTCCTCAAGGGCATTTCACTTGCTCATATCTCCTTTCCAGAGTCTTAGGGAGCCTTTCTTTTCGGATCCGCAAGATTTCGTTTCCCTTCCCGAAAGGAAACTAAGTTTCCTTTCGGGAAGGGAAACGAAATCTTGCGATTTCAATGGGGACCAAAGGGGCAAGCTTTGGTGCATAGCCCTGCTCTTGCTGCCATGCCATCACTTTTGCTGCCTTTGGCTTGGGCCGAGGTTTTTCCAATTTTTGTTTCCCTCTGCATGCCATGTCACATCCCTCTTCCCCTCTGTGTCCTCTCTTCCTCCCTGATTTTTTCCCTGAATTTGCAGCATTTCTCAGCCTAATTTTGGCATGTTTTGCTCCTTTCCACTGCAATTCTTTTGCTCCCAGACCGATTTCTGGTGCTCACTGCGTTTCCCAATTTCCCATTTTTGGCTTTTTTCCTCAAGGGCATTTCACTTGCTCATATCTCCTTTCCAGAGTCTTAGGGAGCCTTTCTTTTCGGATCCGCAAGATTTCGTTTCCCTTCCCGAAAGGAAACTAAGTTTCCTTTTGGGAAGGGAAACGAAATCTTGCGATTTCAATGGGGACCAAAGGGGCAAGCTTTGGTGCATAGCCCTGCTCTTGCTGCCATGCCATCACTTTTGCTGCCTTTGGCTTGGGCCAAGGTTTTTCCAATTTTTGTTTCCCTCTGCATGCCATGTCACATCCCTCTTCCCCTCTGTGTCCTCTCTTCCTCCGTGATTTTTTCCCTGATTTTGCAGCATTTCTCAGCTTAATTTTGGCATGTTTTGCTCCTTTCCACTGCAATTCTTTTGCTCCCAGACCGATTTCTGGTGCTCACTGCGTTTCCCAATTTCCCATTTTTGGCTTTTTTCCTCAAGGGCATTTCACTTGCTCATATCTCCTTTCCAGAGTCTTAGGGAGCCTTTCTTTTCGGATCCGCAAGATTTCGTTTCCTTTCGGGAAGGGAAACGAAATCTTGTGATTTCAATGGGGACCAAAGGGGCAAGCTTTGGTGCATAGCCCTGCTCTTGCTGCCATGCCATCACTTTTGCTGCCTTTGGCTTGGGCCGAGGTTTTTCCAATTTTTGTTTCCCTCTGCATGCCATGTCACATCCCTCTTGCCCTCTGTGTCCTCTCTTCCTCCCTGATTTTTTCCCTGAATTTGCAGCATTTCTCAGCCTAATTTTGGCATGTTTTGCTCCTTTCCACTGCAATTCTTTTGCTCCCAGACCGATTTCTGGTGCTCACTGCATTTCCCAATTTCCCATTTTTGGCTTTTTTCCTCAAGGGCATTTCACTTGCTCATATCTCCTTTCCAGAGTCTTAGGGAGCCTTTCTTTTCGGATCCGCAAGATTTCGTTTCCTTTCGGGAAGGGAAACGAAATCTTGTGATTTCAATGGGGACCAAAGGGGCAAGCTTTGGTGCATAGCCCTGCTCTTGCTGCCATGCCATCACTTTTGCTGCCTTTGGCTTGGGCCGAGGTTTTTCCAATTTTTGTTTCCCTCTGCATGCCATGTCACATCCCTCTTCCCCTCTGTGTCCTCTCTTCCTCCCTGATTTTTTCCCTGATTTTGCAGCATTTCTCAGCCTAATTTTGGCATGTTTTGCTCCTTTCCACTGCAATTCTTTTGCTCCCAGACCGATTTCTGGTGCTCACTGCATTTCCCAATTTCCCATTTTTGGCTTTTTTCCTCAAGGGCATTTCACTTGCTCATATCTCCTTTCCAGAGTCTTAGGGAGCCTTTCTTTTCGGATCCGCAAGATTTCAATGGGGACCAACGGGGCAAGCTTTGGTGCATAGCCCTGCTCTTGCTGCCATGCCATCACTTTTGCTGCCTTTGGCTTGGGCCGAGGTTTTTCTAATTTTTGTTTCCCTCTGCATGCCATGTCACATCCCTCTTCCCCTCTGTGTCCTCTCTTCCTCCGTGATTTTTTCCCTGATTTTGCAGCATTTCTCAGCCTAATTTTGGCATGTTTTGCTCCTTTCCACTGCAATTCTTTTGCTCCCAGACCGATTTCTGGTGCTCACTGCGTTTCCCAATTTCCCATTTTTGGCTTTTTTCCTCAAGGGCATTTCACTTGCTCATATCTCCTTTCCAGAGTCTTAGGGAGCCTTTCTTTTCGGATCCGCAAGATTTCGTTTCCTTTCGGGAAGGGAAACGAAATCTTCCGATTTCAATGGGGACCAAAGGGGCAAGCTTTGGTGCATAGCCCTGCTCTTGCTGCCATGCCATCACTTTTGCTGCCTTTGGCTTGGGCCGAGGTTTGTCAAATTTTTGTTTCCCTCTGCATGCCATGTCACATCCCTCTTGCCCTCTGTGTCCTCTCTTCCTCCCTGATTTTTTCCCTGATTTTGCAGCATTTCTCAGCCTAATTTTGGCATGTTTTGCTCCTTTCCACTGCAATTCTTTTGCTCCCAGACCGATTTCTGGTGCTCACTGCGTTTCCCAATTTCCCATTTTTGGCTTTTTTCCTCAAGGGCATTTCACTTGCTCATATCTCCTTTCCAGAGTCTTAGGGAGCCTTTCTTTTCGGATCCGCAAGATTTCGTTTCCTTTCGGGAAGGGAAACGAAATCTTGCGATTTCAATGGGGACCAAAGGGGCAAGCTTTGGTGCATAGCCCTGCTCTTGCTGCCATGCCATCACTTTTGCTGCCTTTGGCTTGGGCCGAGGTTTGTCAAATTTTTGTTTCCCTCTGCATGCCATGTCACATCCCTCTTGCCCTCTGTGTCCTCTCTTCCTCCCTGATTTTTTCCCTGATTTTGCAGCATTTCTCAGCCTAATTTTGGCATGTTTTGCTCCTTTCCACTGCAATTCTTTTGCTCCCAGACCGATTTCTGGTGCTCACTGCGTTTCCCAATTTCCCATTTTTGGCTTTTTTCCTCAAGGGCATTTCACTTGCTCATATCTCCTTTCCAGAGTCTTAGGGAGCCTTTCTTTTCGGATCCGCAAGATTTCGTTTCCCTTCCCGAAAGGAAACAAAGTTTCCTTTCGGGAAGGGAAACGAAATCTTGCGATTTCAATGGGGACCAAAGGGGCAAGCTTTGGTGCATAGCCCTGCTCTTGCTGCCATGCCATCACTTTTGCTGCCTTTGGCTTGGGCCGAGGTTTTTCCAATTTTTGTTTCCCTCTGCATGCCATGTCACATCCCTCTTGCCCTCTGTGTCCTCTCTTCCTCCGTGATTTTTTCCCTGATTTTGCAGCATTTCTCAGCTTAATTTTGGCATGTTTTGCTCCTTTCCACTGCAATTCTTTTGCTCCCAGACCGATTTCTGGTGCTCACTGCGTTTCCCAATTTCCCATTTTTGGCTTTTTTCCTCAAGGGCATTTCACTTGCTCATATCTCCTTTCCAGAGTCTTAGGGAGCCTTTCTTTTCGGATCCGCAAGATTTCGTTTCCTTTCGGGAAGGGAAACGAAATCTTGTGATTTCAATGGGGACCAAAGGGGCAAGCTTTGGTGCATAGCCCTGCTCTTGCTGCCATGCCATCACTTTTGCTGCCTTTGGCTTGGGCCGAGGTTTTTCCAATTTTTGTTTCCCTCTGCATGCCATGTCACATCCCTCTTGCCCTCTGTGTCCTCTCTTCCTCCCTGATTTTTTCCCTGAATTTGCAGCATTTCTCAGCCTAATTTTGGCATGTTTTGCTCCTTTCCACTGCAATTCTTTTGCTCCCAGACCGATTTCTGGTGCTCACTGCATTTCCCAATTTCCCATTTTTGGCTTTTTTCCTCAAGGGCATTTCACTTGCTCATATCTCCTTTCCAGAGTCTTAGGGAGCCTTTCTTTTCGGATCCGCAAGATTTCGTTTCCCTTCCCGAAAGGAAACAAAGTTTCCTTTCGGGAAGGGAAACGAAATCTTGCGATTTCAATGGGGACCAAAGGGGCAAGCTTTGGTGCATAGCCCTGCTCTTGCTGCCATGCCATCACTTTTGCTGCCTTTAGCTTGGGCCGAGGTTTTTCCAATTTTTGTTTCCCTCTGCATGCCATGTCACATCCCTCTTGCCCTCTGTGTCCTCTCTTCCTCCCTGATTTTTTCCCTGAATTTGCAGCATTTCTCAGCCTAATTTTGGCATGTTTTGCTCCTTTCCACTGCAATTCTTTTGCTCCCAGACCGATTTCTGGTGCTCACTGCATTTCCCAATTTCCCATTTTTGGCTTTTTTTCTCAAGGGCATTTCACTTGCTCATATCTCCTTTCCAGATTCTTAGGGAGCCTTTCTTTTCAGATCCGCAAGATTTCGTTTCCCTTCCCGAAAGGAAACAAAGTTTCCTTTCGGGAAGGGAAACGAAATCTTGCGATTTCAATGGGGACTAAAGGGGCAAGCTTTGGTGCATAGCCCTGCTCTTGCTGCCATGCCATCACTTTTGCTGCCTTTGGCTTGGGCCGAGGTTTTTCCAATTTTTGTTTCCCTCTGCATGCCATGTCACATCCCTCTTGCCCTCTGTGTCCTCTCTTCCTCCCTGATTTTTTCCCTGATTTTGCAGCATTTCTCAGCCTAATTTTGGCATGTTTTGCTCCTTTCCACTGCAATTCTTTTGCTCCCAGACCGATTTCTGGCGCTCACTGCATTTCCCAATTTCCCATCTTTTGCTTTTTTTCTCAAGGGCATTTCACTTGCTCATATCTCCTTTCCAGAGTCTTAGGGAGCCTTTCTTTTCGGATCCGCAAGATTTCGTTTCCCTTCCCGAAAGGAAACAAAGTTTCCTTTTGGGAAGGGAAACGAAATCTTGCGATTTCAATGGGGACCAAAGGGGCAAGCTTTGGTGCATAGCCCTGCTCTTGCTGCCATGCCATCACTTTTGCTGCCTTTGGCTTGGGCCGAGGTTTGTCCAATTTTTGTTTCCCTCTGCATGCCATGTCACATCCCTCTTCCCCTCTGTGTCCTCTCTTCCTCCCTGATTTTTTCCCTGAATTTGCAGCATTTCTCAGCTTAATTTTGGCATGTTTTGCTCCTTTCCACTGCAATTCTTTTACTCCCAGACCGATTTCTGGTGCTCACTGCGTTTCCCAATTTCCCATTTTTGGCTTTTTTCCTCAAGGGCATTTCACTTGCTCATATCTCCTTTCCAGAGTCTTAGGGAGCCTTTCTTTTCGGATCCGCAAGATTTCGTTTCCTTTCGGGAAGGGAAACGAAATCTTGTGATTTCAATGGGGACCAAAGGGGCAAGCTTTGGTGCATAGCCCTGCTCTTGCTGCCATGCCATCACTTTTGCTGCCTTTGGCTTGGGCCGAGGTTTTTCCAATTTTTGTTTCCCTCTGCATGCCATGTCACATCCCTCTTCCCCTCTGTGTCCTCTCTTCCTCCCTGATTTTTTCCCTGAATTTGCAGCATTTCTCAGCCTAATTTTGGCATGTTTTGCTCCTTTCCACTGCAATTCTTTTGCTCCCAGACCGATTTCTGGTGCTCACTGCATTTCCCAATTTCCCATTTTTGGCTTTTTTCCTCAAGGGCATTTCACTTGCTCATATCTCCTTTCCAGATTCTTAGGGAGCCTTTCTTTTCAGATCCGCAAGATTTCGTTTCCCTTCCCGAAAGGAAACTAAGTTTCCTTTCGGGAAGGGAAACGAAATCTTGCGATTTCAATGGGGACCAAAGGGGCAAGCTTTGGTGCATAGCCCTGCTCTTGCTGCCATGCCATCACTTTTGCTGCCTTTGGCTTGGGCCGAGGTTTTTCCAATTTTTGTTTCCCTCTGCATGCCATGTCACATCCCTCTTCCCCTCTGTGTCCTCTCTTCCTCCGTGATTTTTTCCCTGATTTTGCAGCATTTCTCAGCCTAATTTTGGCATGTTTTGCTCCTTTCCACTGCAATTCTTTTGCTCCCAGACCGATTTCTGGTGCTCACTGCGTTTCCCAATTTCCCATTTTTGGCTTTTTTCCTCAAGGGCATTTCACTTGCTCATATCTCCTTTCCAGAGTCTTAGGGAGCCTTTCTTTTCGGATCCGCAAGATTTCGTTTCCTTTCGGGAAGGGAAACGAAATCTTCCGATTTCAATGGGGACCAAAGGGGCAAGCTTTGGTGCATAGCCCTGCTCTTGCTGCCATGCCATCACTTTTGCTGCCTTTGGCTTGGGCCGAGGTTTGTCAAATTTTTGTTTCCCTCTGCATGCCATGTCACATCCCTCTTGCCCTCTGTGTCCTCTCTTCCTCCCTGATTTTTTCCCTGATTTTGCAGCATTTCTCAGCCTAATTTTGGCATGTTTTGCTCCTTTCCACTGCAATTCTTTTGCTCCCAGACCGATTTCTGGTGCTCACTGCGTTTCCCAATTTCCCATTTTTGGCTTTTTTCCTCAAGGGCATTTCACTTGCTCATATCTCCTTTCCAGAGTCTTAGGGAGCCTTTCTTTTCGGATCCGCAAGATTTCGTTTCCCTTCCCGAAAGGAAACTAAGTTTCCTTTCGGGAAGGGAAACGAAATCTTGCGATTTCAATGGGGACCAAAGGGGCAAGCTTTGGTGCATAGCCCTGCTCTTGCTGCCATGCCATCACTTTTGCTGCCTTTGGCTTGGGCCGAGGTTTTTCCAATTTTTGTTTCCCTCTGCATGCCATGTCACATCCCTCTTGCCCTCTGTGTCCTCTCTTCCTCCCTGATTTTTTCCCTGAATTTGCAGCATTTCTCAGCCTAATTTTGGCATGTTTTGCTCCTTTCCACTGCAATTCTTTTGCTCCCAGACCGATTTCTGGTGCTCACTGCATTTCCCAATTTCCCATTTTTGGCTTTTTTCCTCAAGGGCATTTCACTTGCTCATATCTCCTTTCCAGAGTCTTAGGGAGCCTTTCTTTTCGGATCCGCAAGATTTCGTTTCCCTTCCCGAAAGGAAACTAAGTTTCCTTTCGGGAAGGGAAACGAAATCTTGCGATTTCAATGGGGACCAAAGGGGCAAGCTTTGGTGCATAGCCCTGCTCTTGCTGCCATGCCATCACTTTTGCTGCCTTTGGCTTGGGCCGAGGTTTTTCCAATTTTTGTTTCCCTCTGCATGCCATGTCACATCCCTCTTCCCCTCTGTGTCCTCTCTTCCTCCCTGATTTTTTCCCTGAATTTGCAGCATTTCTCAGCCTAATTTTGGCATGTTTTGCTCCTTTCCACTGCAATTCTTTTGCTCCCAGACCGATTTCTGGTGCTCACTGCGTTTCCCAATTTCCCATTTTTGGCTTTTTTCCTCAAGGGCATTTCACTTGCTCATATCTCCTTTCCAGAGTCTTAGGGAGCCTTTCTTTTCGGATCCGCAAGATTTCGTTTCCCTTCCCGAAAGGAAACTAAGTTTCCTTTTGGGAAGGGAAACGAAATCTTGCGATTTCAATGGGGACCAAAGGGGCAAGCTTTGGTGCATAGCCCTGCTCTTGCTGCCATGCCATCACTTTTGCTGCCTTTGGCTTGGGCCAAGGTTTTTCCAATTTTTGTTTCCCTCTGCATGCCATGTCACATCCCTCTTCCCCTCTGTGTCCTCTCTTCCTCCGTGATTTTTTCCCTGATTTTGCAGCATTTCTCAGCTTAATTTTGGCATGTTTTGCTCCTTTCCACTGCAATTCTTTTGCTCCCAGACCGATTTCTGGTGCTCACTGCGTTTCCCAATTTCCCATTTTTGGCTTTTTTCCTCAAGGGCATTTCACTTGCTCATATCTCCTTTCCAGAGTCTTAGGGAGCCTTTCTTTTCGGATCCGCAAGATTTCGTTTCCTTTCGGGAAGGGAAACGAAATCTTGTGATTTCAATGGGGACCAAAGGGGCAAGCTTTGGTGCATAGCCCTGCTCTTGCTGCCATGCCATCACTTTTGCTGCCTTTGGCTTGGGCCGAGGTTTTTCCAATTTTTGTTTCCCTCTGCATGCCATGTCACATCCCTCTTGCCCTCTGTGTCCTCTCTTCCTCCCTGATTTTTTCCCTGAATTTGCAGCATTTCTCAGCCTAATTTTGGCATGTTTTGCTCCTTTCCACTGCAATTCTTTTGCTCCCAGACCGATTTCTGGTGCTCACTGCATTTCCCAATTTCCCATTTTTGGCTTTTTTCCTCAAGGGCATTTCACTTGCTCATATCTCCTTTCCAGAGTCTTAGGGAGCCTTTCTTTTCGGATCCGCAAGATTTCGTTTCCTTTCGGGAAGGGAAACGAAATCTTGTGATTTCAATGGGGACCAAAGGGGCAAGCTTTGGTGCATAGCCCTGCTCTTGCTGCCATGCCATCACTTTTGCTGCCTTTGGCTTGGGCCGAGGTTTTTCCAATTTTTGTTTCCCTCTGCATGCCATGTCACATCCCTCTTCCCCTCTGTGTCCTCTCTTCCTCCCTGATTTTTTCCCTGATTTTGCAGCATTTCTCAGCCTAATTTTGGCATGTTTTGCTCCTTTCCACTGCAATTCTTTTGCTCCCAGACCGATTTCTGGTGCTCACTGCATTTCCCAATTTCCCATTTTTGGCTTTTTTCCTCAAGGGCATTTCACTTGCTCATATCTCCTTTCCAGAGTCTTAGGGAGCCTTTCTTTTCGGATCCGCAAGATTTCAATGGGGACCAACGGGGCAAGCTTTGGTGCATAGCCCTGCTCTTGCTGCCATGCCATCACTTTTGCTGCCTTTGGCTTGGGCCGAGGTTTTTCTAATTTTTGTTTCCCTCTGCATGCCATGTCACATCCCTCTTCCCCTCTGTGTCCTCTCTTCCTCCGTGATTTTTTCCCTGATTTTGCAGCATTTCTCAGCCTAATTTTGGCATGTTTTGCTCCTTTCCACTGCAATTCTTTTGCTCCCAGACCGATTTCTGGTGCTCACTGCGTTTCCCAATTTCCCATTTTTGGCTTTTTTCCTCAAGGGCATTTCACTTGCTCATATCTCCTTTCCAGAGTCTTAGGGAGCCTTTCTTTTCGGATCCGCAAGATTTCGTTTCCTTTCGGGAAGGGAAACGAAATCTTCCGATTTCAATGGGGACCAAAGGGGCAAGCTTTGGTGCATAGCCCTGCTCTTGCTGCCATGCCATCACTTTTGCTGCCTTTGGCTTGGGCCGAGGTTTGTCAAATTTTTGTTTCCCTCTGCATGCCATGTCACATCCCTCTTGCCCTCTGTGTCCTCTCTTCCTCCCTGATTTTTTCCCTGATTTTGCAGCATTTCTCAGCCTAATTTTGGCATGTTTTGCTCCTTTCCACTGCAATTCTTTTGCTCCCAGACCGATTTCTGGTGCTCACTGCGTTTCCCAATTTCCCATTTTTGGCTTTTTTCCTCAAGGGCATTTCACTTGCTCATATCTCCTTTCCAGAGTCTTAGGGAGCCTTTCTTTTCGGATCCGCAAGATTTCGTTTCCTTTCGGGAAGGGAAACGAAATCTTGCGATTTCAATGGGGACCAAAGGGGCAAGCTTTGGTGCATAGCCCTGCTCTTGCTGCCATGCCATCACTTTTGCTGCCTTTGGCTTGGGCCGAGGTTTGTCAAATTTTTGTTTCCCTCTGCATGCCATGTCACATCCCTCTTGCCCTCTGTGTCCTCTCTTCCTCCCTGATTTTTTCCCTGATTTTGCAGCATTTCTCAGCCTAATTTTGGCATGTTTTGCTCCTTTCCACTGCAATTCTTTTGCTCCCAGACCGATTTCTGGTGCTCACTGCGTTTCCCAATTTCCCATTTTTGGCTTTTTTCCTCAAGGGCATTTCACTTGCTCATATCTCCTTTCCAGAGTCTTAGGGAGCCTTTCTTTTCGGATCCGCAAGATTTCGTTTCCCTTCCCGAAAGGAAACAAAGTTTCCTTTCGGGAAGGGAAACGAAATCTTGCGATTTCAATGGGGACCAAAGGGGCAAGCTTTGGTGCATAGCCCTGCTCTTGCTGCCATGCCATCACTTTTGCTGCCTTTGGCTTGGGCCGAGGTTTTTCCAATTTTTGTTTCCCTCTGCATGCCATGTCACATCCCTCTTGCCCTCTGTGTCCTCTCTTCCTCCGTGATTTTTTCCCTGATTTTGCAGCATTTCTCAGCTTAATTTTGGCATGTTTTGCTCCTTTCCACTGCAATTCTTTTGCTCCCAGACCGATTTCTGGTGCTCACTGCGTTTCCCAATTTCCCATTTTTGGCTTTTTTCCTCAAGGGCATTTCACTTGCTCATATCTCCTTTCCAGAGTCTTAGGGAGCCTTTCTTTTCGGATCCGCAAGATTTCGTTTCCTTTCGGGAAGGGAAACGAAATCTTGTGATTTCAATGGGGACCAAAGGGGCAAGCTTTGGTGCATAGCCCTGCTCTTGCTGCCATGCCATCACTTTTGCTGCCTTTGGCTTGGGCCGAGGTTTTTCCAATTTTTGTTTCCCTCTGCATGCCATGTCACATCCCTCTTGCCCTCTGTGTCCTCTCTTCCTCCCTGATTTTTTCCCTGAATTTGCAGCATTTCTCAGCCTAATTTTGGCATGTTTTGCTCCTTTCCACTGCAATTCTTTTGCTCCCAGACCGATTTCTGGTGCTCACTGCATTTCCCAATTTCCCATTTTTGGCTTTTTTCCTCAAGGGCATTTCACTTGCTCATATCTCCTTTCCAGAGTCTTAGGGAGCCTTTCTTTTCGGATCCGCAAGATTTCGTTTCCCTTCCCGAAAGGAAACAAAGTTTCCTTTCGGGAAGGGAAACGAAATCTTGCGATTTCAATGGGGACCAAAGGGGCAAGCTTTGGTGCATAGCCCTGCTCTTGCTGCCATGCCATCACTTTTGCTGCCTTTAGCTTGGGCCGAGGTTTTTCCAATTTTTGTTTCCCTCTGCATGCCATGTCACATCCCTCTTGCCCTCTGTGTCCTCTCTTCCTCCCTGATTTTTTCCCTGAATTTGCAGCATTTCTCAGCCTAATTTTGGCATGTTTTGCTCCTTTCCACTGCAATTCTTTTGCTCCCAGACCGATTTCTGGTGCTCACTGCATTTCCCAATTTCCCATTTTTGGCTTTTTTTCTCAAGGGCATTTCACTTGCTCATATCTCCTTTCCAGATTCTTAGGGAGCCTTTCTTTTCAGATCCGCAAGATTTCGTTTCCCTTCCCGAAAGGAAACAAAGTTTCCTTTCGGGAAGGGAAACGAAATCTTGCGATTTCAATGGGGACTAAAGGGGCAAGCTTTGGTGCATAGCCCTGCTCTTGCTGCCATGCCATCACTTTTGCTGCCTTTGGCTTGGGCCGAGGTTTTTCCAATTTTTGTTTCCCTCTGCATGCCATGTCACATCCCTCTTGCCCTCTGTGTCCTCTCTTCCTCCCTGATTTTTTCCCTGATTTTGCAGCATTTCTCAGCCTAATTTTGGCATGTTTTGCTCCTTTCCACTGCAATTCTTTTGCTCCCAGACCGATTTCTGGCGCTCACTGCATTTCCCAATTTCCCATCTTTTGCTTTTTTTCTCAAGGGCATTTCACTTGCTCATATCTCCTTTCCAGAGTCTTAGGGAGCCTTTCTTTTCGGATCCGCAAGATTTCGTTTCCCTTCCCGAAAGGAAACAAAGTTTCCTTTTGGGAAGGGAAACGAAATCTTGCGATTTCAATGGGGACCAAAGGGGCAAGCTTTGGTGCATAGCCCTGCTCTTGCTGCCATGCCATCACTTTTGCTGCCTTTGGCTTGGGCCGAGGTTTGTCCAATTTTTGTTTCCCTCTGCATGCCATGTCACATCCCTCTTCCCCTCTGTGTCCTCTCTTCCTCCCTGATTTTTTCCCTGAATTTGCAGCATTTCTCAGCTTAATTTTGGCATGTTTTGCTCCTTTCCACTGCAATTCTTTTACTCCCAGACCGATTTCTGGTGCTCACTGCGTTTCCCAATTTCCCATTTTTGGCTTTTTTCCTCAAGGGCATTTCACTTGCTCATATCTCCTTTCCAGAGTCTTAGGGAGCCTTTCTTTTCGGATCCGCAAGATTTCGTTTCCTTTCGGGAAGGGAAACGAAATCTTGTGATTTCAATGGGGACCAAAGGGGCAAGCTTTGGTGCATAGCCCTGCTCTTGCTGCCATGCCATCACTTTTGCTGCCTTTGGCTTGGGCCGAGGTTTTTCCAATTTTTGTTTCCCTCTGCATGCCATGTCACATCCCTCTTCCCCTCTGTGTCCTCTCTTCCTCCCTGATTTTTTCCCTGAATTTGCAGCATTTCTCAGCCTAATTTTGGCATGTTTTGCTCCTTTCCACTGCAATTCTTTTGCTCCCAGACCGATTTCTGGTGCTCACTGCATTTCCCAATTTCCCATTTTTGGCTTTTTTCCTCAAGGGCATTTCACTTGCTCATATCTCCTTTCCAGATTCTTAGGGAGCCTTTCTTTTCAGATCCGCAAGATTTCGTTTCCCTTCCCGAAAGGAAACTAAGTTTCCTTTCGGGAAGGGAAACGAAATCTTGCGATTTCAATGGGGACCAAAGGGGCAAGCTTTGGTGCATAGCCCTGCTCTTGCTGCCATGCCATCACTTTTGCTGCCTTTGGCTTGGGCCGAGGTTTTTCCAATTTTTGTTTCCCTCTGCATGCCATGTCACATCCCTCTTCCCCTCTGTGTCCTCTCTTCCTCCGTGATTTTTTCCCTGATTTTGCAGCATTTCTCAGCCTAATTTTGGCATGTTTTGCTCCTTTCCACTGCAATTCTTTTGCTCCCAGACCGATTTCTGGTGCTCACTGCGTTTCCCAATTTCCCATTTTTGGCTTTTTTCCTCAAGGGCATTTCACTTGCTCATATCTCCTTTCCAGAGTCTTAGGGAGCCTTTCTTTTCGGATCCGCAAGATTTCGTTTCCTTTCGGGAAGGGAAACGAAATCTTCCGATTTCAATGGGGACCAAAGGGGCAAGCTTTGGTGCATAGCCCTGCTCTTGCTGCCATGCCATCACTTTTGCTGCCTTTGGCTTGGGCCGAGGTTTGTCAAATTTTTGTTTCCCTCTGCATGCCATGTCACATCCCTCTTGCCCTCTGTGTCCTCTCTTCCTCCCTGATTTTTTCCCTGATTTTGCAGCATTTCTCAGCCTAATTTTGGCATGTTTTGCTCCTTTCCACTGCAATTCTTTTGCTCCCAGACCGATTTCTGGTGCTCACTGCGTTTCCCAATTTCCCATTTTTGGCTTTTTTCCTCAAGGGCATTTCACTTGCTCATATCTCCTTTCCAGAGTCTTAGGGAGCCTTTCTTTTCGGATCCGCAAGATTTCGTTTCCCTTCCCGAAAGGAAACTAAGTTTCCTTTCGGGAAGGGAAACGAAATCTTGCGATTTCAATGGGGACCAAAGGGGCAAGCTTTGGTGCATAGCCCTGCTCTTGCTGCCATGCCATCACTTTTGCTGCCTTTGGCTTGGGCCGAGGTTTTTCCAATTTTTGTTTCCCTCTGCATGCCATGTCACATCCCTCTTGCCCTCTGTGTCCTCTCTTCCTCCCTGATTTTTTCCCTGAATTTGCAGCATTTCTCAGCCTAATTTTGGCATGTTTTGCTCCTTTCCACTGCAATTCTTTTGCTCCCAGACCGATTTCTGGTGCTCACTGCATTTCCCAATTTCCCATTTTTGGCTTTTTTCCTCAAGGGCATTTCACTTGCTCATATCTCCTTTCCAGAGTCTTAGGGAGCCTTTCTTTTCGGATCCGCAAGATTTCGTTTCCTTTCGGGAAGGGAAACGAAATCTTGTGATTTCAATGGGGACCAAAGGGGCAAGCTTTGGTGCATAGCCCTGCTCTTGCTGCCATGCCATCACTTTTGCTGCCTTTGGCTTGGGCCGAGGTTTGTCCAATTTTTGTTTCCCTCTGCATGCCATGTCACATCCCTCTTCCCCTCTGTGTCCTCTCTTCCTCCCTGATTTTTTCCCTGATTTTGCAGCATTTCTCAGCCTAATTTTGGCATGTTTTGCTCCTTTCCACTGCAATTCTTTTGCTCCCAGACCGATTTCTGGTGCTCACTGCATTTCCCAATTTCCCATTTTTGGCTTTTTTCCTCAAGGGCATTTCACTTGCTCATATCTCCTTTCCAGAGTCTTAGGGAGCCTTTCTTTTCGGATCCGCAAGATTTCAATGGGGACCAACGGGGCAAGCTTTGGTGCATAGCCCTGCTCTTGCTGCCATGCCATCACTTTTGCTGCCTTTGGCTTGGGCCGAGGTTTTTCTAATTTTTGTTTCCCTCTGCATGCCATGTCACATCCCTCTTCCCCTCTGTGTCCTCTCTTCCTCCGTGATTTTTTCCCTGATTTTGCAGCATTTCTCAGCCTAATTTTGGCATGTTTTGCTCCTTTCCACTGCAATTCTTTTGCTCCCAGACCGATTTCTGGTGCTCACTGCGTTTCCCAATTTCCCATTTTTGGCTTTTTTCCTCAAGGGCATTTCACTTGCTCATATCTCCTTTCCAGAGTCTTAGGGAGCCTTTCTTTTCGGATCCGCAAGATTTCGTTTCCTTTCGGGAAGGGAAACGAAATCTTGCGATTTCAATGGGGACCAAAGGGGCAAGCTTTGGTGCATAGCCCTGCTCTTGCTGCCATGCCATCACTTTTGCTGCCTTTGGCTTGGGCCGAGGTTTGTCAAATTTTTGTTTCCCTCTGCATGCCATGTCACATCCCTCTTGCCCTCTGTGTCCTCTCTTCCTCCCTGATTTTTTCCCTGATTTTGCAGCATTTCTCAGCCTAATTTTGGCATGTTTTGCTCCTTTCCACTGCAATTCTTTTGCTCCCAGACCGATTTCTGGTGCTCACTGCGTTTCCCAATTTCCCATTTTTGGCTTTTTTCCTCAAGGGCATTTCACTTGCTCATATCTCCTTTCCAGAGTCTTAGGGAGCCTTTCTTTTCGGATCCGCAAGATTTCGTTTCCCTTCCCGAAAGGAAACAAAGTTTCCTTTCGGGAAGGGAAACGAAATCTTGCGATTTCAATGGGGACCAAAGGGGCAAGCTTTGGTGCATAGCCCTGCTCTTGCTGCCATGCCATCACTTTTGCTGCCTTTGGCTTGGGCCGAGGTTTTTCCAATTTTTGTTTCCCTCTGCATGCCATGTCACATCCCTCTTGCCCTCTGTGTCCTCTCTTCCTCCGTGATTTTTTCCCTGATTTTGCAGCATTTCTCAGCTTAATTTTGGCATGTTTTGCTCCTTTCCACTGCAATTCTTTTGCTCCCAGACCGATTTCTGGTGCTCACTGCGTTTCCCAATTTCCCATTTTTGGCTTTTTTCCTCAAGGGCATTTCACTTGCTCATATCTCCTTTCCAGAGTCTTAGGGAGCCTTTCTTTTCGGATCCGCAAGATTTCGTTTCCTTTCGGGAAGGGAAACGAAATCTTGTGATTTCAATGGGGACCAAAGGGGCAAGCTTTGGTGCATAGCCCTGCTCTTGCTGCCATGCCATCACTTTTGCTGCCTTTGGCTTGGGCCGAGGTTTTTCCAATTTTTGTTTCCCTCTGCATGCCATGTCACATCCCTCTTGCCCTCTGTGTCCTCTCTTCCTCCCTGATTTTTTCCCTGAATTTGCAGCATTTCTCAGCCTAATTTTGGCATGTTTTGCTCCTTTCCACTGCAATTCTTTTGCTCCCAGACCGATTTCTGGTGCTCACTGCGTTTCCCAATTTCCCATTTTTGGCTTTTTTCCTCAAGGGCATTTCACTTGCTCATATCTCCTTTCCAGAGTCTTAGGGAGCCTTTCTTTTCGGATCCGCAAGATTTCGTTTCCCTTCCCGAAAGGAAACAAAGTTTCCTTTCGGGAAGGGAAACGAAATCTTGCGATTTCAATGGGGACCAAAGGGGCAAGCTTTGGTGCATAGCCCTGCTCTTGCTGCCATGCCATCACTTTTGCTGCCTTTGGCTTGGGCCGAGGTTTGTCAAATTTTTGTTTCCCTCTGCATGCCATGTCACATCCCTCTTGCCCTCTGTGTCCTCTCTTCCTCCCTGATTTTTTCCCTGATTTTGCAGCATTTCTCAGCCTAATTTTGGCATGTTTTGCTCCTTTCCACTGCAATTCTTTTGCTCCCAGACCGATTTCTGGTGCTCACTGCGTTTCCCAATTTCCCATTTTTGGCTTTTTTCCTCAAGGGCATTTCACTTGCTCATATCTCCTTTCCAGAGTCTTAGGGAGCCTTTCTTTTCGGATCCGCAAGATTTCGTTTCCTTTCGGGAAGGGAAACGAAATCTTGCGATTTCAATGGGGACCAAAGGGGCAAGCTTTGGTGCATAGCCCTGCTCTTGCTGCCATGCCATCACTTTTGCTGCCTTTGGCTTGGGCCGAGGTTTTTCCAATTTTTGTTTCCCTCTGCATGCCATGTCACATCCCTCTTGCCCTCTGTGTCCTCTCTTCCTCCCTGATTTTTTCCCTGAATTTGCAGCATTTCTCAGCCTAATTTTGGCATGTTTTGCTCCTTTCCACTGCAATTCTTTTGCTCCCAGACCGATTTCTGGTGCTCACTGCATTTCCCAATTTCCCATTTTTGGCTTTTTTCCTCAAGGGCATTTCACTTGCTCATATCTCCTTTCCAGAGTCTTAGGGAGCCTTTCTTTTCGGATCCGCAAGATTTCGTTTCCCTTCCCGAAAGGAAACAAAGTTTCCTTTCGGGAAGGGAAACGAAATCTTGCGATTTCAATGGGGACCAAAGGGGCAAGCTTTGGTGCATAGCCCTGCTCTTGCTGCCATGCCATCACTTTTGCTGCCTTTAGCTTGGGCCGAGGTTTTTCCAATTTTTGTTTCCCTCTGCATGCCATGTCACATCCCTCTTCCCCTCTGTGTCCTCTCTTCCTCCCTGATTTTTTCCCTGAATTTGCAGCATTTCTCAGCTTAATTTTGGCATGTTTTGCTCCTTTCCACTGCAATTCTTTTACTCCCAGACCGATTTCTGGTGCTCACTGCGTTTCCCAATTTCCCATTTTTGGCTTTTTTCCTCAAGGGCATTTCACTTGCTCATATCTCCTTTCCAGAGTCTTAGGGAGCCTTTCTTTTCGGATCCGCAAGATTTCGTTTCCTTTCGGGAAGGGAAACGAAATCTTGTGATTTCAATGGGGACCAAAGGGGCAAGCTTTGGTGCATAGCCCTGCTCTTGCTGCCATGCCATCACTTTTGCTGCCTTTGGCTTGGGCCGAGGTTTTTCCAATTTTTGTTTCCCTCTGCATGCCATGTCACATCCCTCTTCCCCTCTGTGTCCTCTCTTCCTCCCTGATTTTTTCCCTGAATTTGCAGCATTTCTCAGCCTAATTTTGGCATGTTTTGCTCCTTTCCACTGCAATTCTTTTGCTCCCAGACCGATTTCTGGTGCTCACTGCATTTCCCAATTTCCCATTTTTGGCTTTTTTCCTCAAGGGCATTTCACTTGCTCATATCTCCTTTCCAGATTCTTAGGGAGCCTTTCTTTTCAGATCCGCAAGATTTCGTTTCCCTTCCCGAAAGGAAACTAAGTTTCCTTTCGGGAAGGGAAACGAAATCTTGCGATTTCAATGGGGACCAAAGGGGCAAGCTTTGGTGCATAGCCCTGCTCTTGCTGCCATGCCATCACTTTTGCTGCCTTTGGCTTGGGCCGAGGTTTTTCCAATTTTTGTTTCCCTCTGCATGCCATGTCACATCCCTCTTCCCCTCTGTGTCCTCTCTTCCTCCGTGATTTTTTCCCTGATTTTGCAGCATTTCTCAGCCTAATTTTGGCATGTTTTGCTCCTTTCCACTGCAATTCTTTTGCTCCCAGACCGATTTCTGGTGCTCACTGCGTTTCCCAATTTCCCATTTTTGGCTTTTTTCCTCAAGGGCATTTCACTTGCTCATATCTCCTTTCCAGAGTCTTAGGGAGCCTTTCTTTTCGGATCCGCAAGATTTCGTTTCCTTTCGGGAAGGGAAACGAAATCTTCCGATTTCAATGGGGACCAAAGGGGCAAGCTTTGGTGCATAGCCCTGCTCTTGCTGCCATGCCATCACTTTTGCTGCCTTTGGCTTGGGCCGAGGTTTGTCAAATTTTTGTTTCCCTCTGCATGCCATGTCACATCCCTCTTGCCCTCTGTGTCCTCTCTTCCTCCCTGATTTTTTCCCTGATTTTGCAGCATTTCTCAGCCTAATTTTGGCATGTTTTGCTCCTTTCCACTGCAATTCTTTTGCTCCCAGACCGATTTCTGGTGCTCACTGCGTTTCCCAATTTCCCATTTTTGGCTTTTTTCCTCAAGGGCATTTCACTTGCTCATATCTCCTTTCCAGAGTCTTAGGGAGCCTTTCTTTTCGGATCCGCAAGATTTCGTTTCCTTTCGGGAAGGGAAACGAAATCTTGTGATTTCAATGGGGACCAAAGGGGCAAGCTTTGGTGCATAGCCCTGCTCTTGCTGCCATGCCATCACTTTTGCTGCCTTTGGCTTGGGCCGAGGTTTTTCCAATTTTTGTTTCCCTCT